>NC_048580.1:4439270-4466770 GCF_013265735.2 Oncorhynchus mykiss
CTGCAAGTCATCTGGACAAAGTTCAGTTCACTCAACTACGTCAATTACCTGAAGTCAGTCAACTGCAAGTCATCTGGACAAAGTTCAGTTCACTCAACTACGTCAATTACCTGAAGTCAGTCAACTGCAAGTCATCTGGACAAAGTTCAGTTCACTCAACTACGTCAATTACCTGAAGTCAGTCAACTGCAAGTCATCTGGACAAAGTTCAGTTCACTCAACTACGTCAATTACCTGAAGTCAGTCAACTGCAAGTCATCTGGACAAAGTTCAGTTCACTCAACTACGTCAATTACCTGAAGTCAGTCAACTGCAAGTGTACGTGAACTATTTTTTGTTGTTGTTCACCTTTATTTAACCAGGTAGGCCAGTTGAGAACACCTTTATTTAACCAGGCAGGCTAGTTGAGAACACCTTTATTTAACCAGGTAGGCCAGTTGAGAACACCTTTATTTAACCAGGTAGGCTAGTTGAGAACACCTTTATTTAACCAGGTAGGCTAGTTGAGAACACCTTTATTTAACCAGGTAGGCTAGTTGAGAACACCTTTATTTAACCTGGTAGGCTAGTTGAGAACACCTTTATTTAACCAGGTAGGCTAGTTGAGAACACCTTTATTTAACCAGGTAGGCTAGTTGAGAACACCTTTATTTAACCAGGTAGGCTAGTTGAGAACACCTTTATTTAACCAGGTAGGCTAGTTGAGAACACCTTTATTTAACCAGGTGGGCTAGTTGAGAACACCTTTATTTAACCAGGTGGGCTAGTTGAGAACACCTTTATTTAACCAGGTAGGCTAGTTGAGAACACCTTTATTTAACCAGGTAGGCTAGTTGAGAACACCTTTATTTAACCAGGTGGGCTAGTTGAGAACACCTTTATTTAACCAGGTAGGCTAGTTGAGAACACCTTTATTTAACCAGGTAGGCTAGTTGAGAACACCTTTATTTAACCAGGTAGGCTAGTTGAGAACACCTTTATTTAACCAGGTAGGCTAGTTGAGAACACCTTTATTTAACCAGGTAGGCTAGTTGAGAACACCTTTATTTAACCAGGTAGGCTAGCTGAGAACACCTTTATTTAACCAGGTAGGCTAGCTGAGAACACCTTTATTTAACCAGGTGGGCTAGTTGAGAACACCTTTATTTAACCAGGTGGGCTAGTTGAGAACACCTTTATTTAACCAGGTAGGCTAGTTGAGAACACCTTTATTTAACCAGGTAGGCTAGTTGAGAACACCTTTATTTAACCAGGTAGGCTAGTTGAGAACACCTTTATTTAACCAGGTGGGCTAGTTGAGAACACCTTTATTTAACCAGGTAGGCTAGTTGAGAACACCTTTATTTAACCAGGTAGGCTAGTTGAGAACACCTTTATTTAACCAGGTAGGCTAGTTGAGAACACCTTTATTTAACCAGGTGGGCTAGTTGAGAACACCTTTATTTAACCAGGTGGGCTAGTTGAGAACACCTTTATTTAACCAGGTAGGCTAGTTGAGAACACCTTTATTTAACCAGGTAGGCTAGTTGAGAACACCTTTATTTAACCAGGTGGGCTAGTTGAGAACACCTTTATTTAACCAGGTAGGCTAGTTGAGAACACCTTTATTTAACCAGGTAGGCTAGTTGAGAACACCTTTATTTAACCAGGTAGGCTAGTTGAGAACACCTTTATTTAACCAGGTAGGCTAGTTGAGAACACCTTTATTTAAACAGGTAGGCTAGTTGAGAACACCTTTATTTAACCAGGTAGGCTAGTTGAGAACACCTTTATTTAACCAGGTAGGCTAGCTGAGAACACCTTTATTTAATCAGGTAGGCTAGTTGAGAACACCTTTATTTAACCAGGTAGGTCAGTTGAGAACACCTTTATTTAACCAGGTAGGCTAGTTGAGAACACCTTTATTTAACCAGGTAGGCTAGTTGAGAACACCTTTATTTAACCAGGTGGGCTAGTTGAGAACACCTTTATTTAACCAGGTGGGCTAGTTGAGAACACCTTTATTTAACCAGGTGGGCTAGTTGAGAACACCTTTATTTAACCAGGTAGGTCAGTTGAGAACACCTTTATTTAACCAGGTAGGCTAGTTGAGAACACCTTTATTTAACCAGGTAGGCTAGTTGAGAACACCTTTATTTAACCAGGTAGGTCAGTTGAGAACACCTTTATTTAACCAGGTAGGCTAGTTGAGAACACCTTTATTTAACCAGGTAGGCTAGTTGAGAACACCTTTATTTAACCAGGTAGGCTAGTTGAGAACACCTTTATTTAACCAGGTAGGCTAGTTGAGAACACCTTTATTTAACCAGGTAGGCTAGTTGAGAACACCTTTATTTAACCAGGTAGGCTAGTTGAGAACACCTTTATTTAACCAGGTAGGTCAGTTGAGAACACCTTTATTTAACCAGGTAGGCCAGTTGAGAACACCTTTATTTAACCAGGTAGGCTAGTTGAGAACACCTTTATTTAACCAGGTAGGTCAGTTGAGAACACCTTTATTTAACCAGGTAGGTCAGTTGAGAACACCTTTATTTAACCAGGTAGGCTAGTTGAGAACACCTTTATTTAACCAGGTGGGCTAGTTGAGAACACCTTTATTTAACCAGGTGGGCTAGTTGAGAACACCTTTATTTAACCAGGTAGGCTAGTTGAGAACACCTTTATTTAACCAGGTAGGCTAGTTGAGAACACCTTTATTTAACCAGGTGGGCTAGTTGAGAACACCTTTATTTAACCAGGTAGGCTAGTTGAGAACACCTTTATTTAACCAGGTGGGCTAGTTGAGAACACCTTTATTTAACCAGGTGGGCTAGTTGAGAACACCTTTATTTAACCAGGTAGGCTAGTTGAGAACACCTTTATTTAACCAGGTAGGCTAGTTGAGAACACCTTTATTTAACCAGGTAGGCTAGTTGAGAACACCTTTATTTAACCAGGTAGGCTAGTTGAGAACACCTTTATTTAACCAGGTGGGCTAGTTGAGAACACCTTTATTTAACCAGGTAGGCTAGTTGAGAACACCTTTATTTAACCAGGTAGGCTAGTTGAGAACACCTTTATTTAACCAGGTAGGCTAGTTAAGAACACCTTTATTTAACCAGGTAGGCTAGTTGAGAACACCTTTATTTAACCAGGTAGGCTAGTTGAGAACACCTTTATTTAACCAGGTGGGCTAGTTGAGAACACCTTTATTTAACCAGGTGGGCTAGTTGAGAACACCTTTATTTAACCAGGTAGGCTAGTTGAGAACACCTTTATTTAACCAGGTAGGCTAGTTGAGAACACCTTTATTTAACCAGGTAGGCTAGTTGAGAACACCTTTATTTAACCAGGTAGGCTAGTTGAGAACACCTTTATTTAACCAGGTGGGCTAGTTGAGAACACCTTTATTTAACCAGGTGGGCTAGTTGAGAACACCTTTATTTAACCAGGTAGGCTAGTTGAGAACACCTTTATTTAACCAGGTAGGCTAGTTGAGAACACCTTTATTTAACCAGGTAGGCTAGTTGAGAACACCTTTATTTAACCAGGTAGGCTAGTTGAGAACACCTTTATTTAACCAGGTAGGCTAGTTGAGAACACCTTTATTTAACCAGGTTGGTCAGTTGAGAACACCTTTATTTAACCAGGTAGGCTAGTTGAGAACACCTTTATTTAACCAGGTAGGCTAGTTGAGAACACCTTTATTTAACCAGGTGGGCTAGTTGAGAACACCTTTATTTAACCAGGTAGGCTAGTTGAGAACACCTTTATTTAACCAGGTAGGCTAGTTGAGAACACCTTTATTTAACCAGGTAGGCTAGTTGAGAACACCTTTATTTAACCAGGTGGGCTAGTTGAGAACACCTTTATTTAACCAGGTAGGCTAGTTGAGAACACCTTTATTTAACCAGGTAGGCTAGTTGAGAACACCTTTATTTAACCAGGTAGGCTAGTTGAGAACACCTTTATTTAACCAGGTAGGCTAGTTGAGAACACCTTTATTTAAACAGGTAGGCTAGTTGAGAACACCTTTATTTAACCAGGTAGGCTAGTTGAGAACACCTTTATTTAACCAGGTAGGCTAGCTGAGAACACCTTTATTTAATCAGGTAGGCTAGTTGAGAACACCTTTATTTAACCAGGTAGGTCAGTTGAGAACACCTTTATTTAACCAGGTAGGCTAGTTGAGAACACCTTTATTTAACCAGGTAGGCTAGTTGAGAACACCTTTATTTAACCAGGTGGGCTAGTTGAGAACACCTTTATTTAACCAGGTGGGCTAGTTGAGAACACCTTTATTTAACCAGGTGGGCTAGTTGAGAACACCTTTATTTAACCAGGTAGGTCAGTTGAGAACACCTTTATTTAACCAGGTAGGCTAGTTGAGAACACCTTTATTTAACCAGGTAGGCTAGTTGAGAACACCTTTATTTAACCAGGTAGGTCAGTTGAGAACACCTTTATTTAACCAGGTAGGCTAGTTGAGAACACCTTTATTTAACCAGGTAGGCTAGTTGAGAACACCTTTATTTAACCAGGTAGGCTAGTTGAGAACACCTTTATTTAACCAGGTAGGCTAGTTGAGAACACCTTTATTTAACCAGGTAGGCTAGTTGAG
Source organism: Oncorhynchus mykiss (assembly GCF_013265735.2). NCBI lineage: Eukaryota > Metazoa > Chordata > Actinopteri > Salmoniformes > Salmonidae > Oncorhynchus > Oncorhynchus mykiss. Next base: position 4,443,871 of record NC_048580.1, read on the forward strand.
AACACCTTTATTTAACCAGGTAGGCTAGTTGAGAACACCTTTATTTAACCAGGTAGGTCAGTTGAGAACACCTTTATTTAACCAGGTAGGCCAGTTGAGAACACCTTTATTTAACCAGGTAGGCTAGTTGAGAACACCTTTATTTAACCAGGTAGGTCAGTTGAGAACACCTTTATTTAACCAGGTAGGTCAGTTGAGAACACCTTTATTTAACCAGGTAGGCTAGTTGAGAACACCTTTATTTAACCAGGTGGGCTAGTTGAGAACACCTTTATTTAACCAGGTGGGCTAGTTGAGAACACCTTTATTTAACCAGGTAGGCTAGTTGAGAACACCTTTATTTAACCAGGTAGGCTAGTTGAGAACACCTTTATTTAACCAGGTGGGCTAGTTGAGAACACCTTTATTTAACCAGGTAGGCTAGTTGAGAACACCTTTATTTAACCAGGTGGGCTAGTTGAGAACACCTTTATTTAACCAGGTGGGCTAGTTGAGAACACCTTTATTTAACCAGGTAGGCTAGTTGAGAACACCTTTATTTAACCAGGTAGGCTAGTTGAGAACACCTTTATTTAACCAGGTAGGCTAGTTGAGAACACCTTTATTTAACCAGGTAGGCTAGTTGAGAACACCTTTATTTAACCAGGTGGGCTAGTTGAGAACACCTTTATTTAACCAGGTAGGCTAGTTGAGAACACCTTTATTTAACCAGGTAGGCTAGTTGAGAACACCTTTATTTAACCAGGTAGGCTAGTTAAGAACACCTTTATTTAACCAGGTAGGCTAGTTGAGAACACCTTTATTTAACCAGGTAGGCTAGTTGAGAACACCTTTATTTAACCAGGTGGGCTAGTTGAGAACACCTTTATTTAACCAGGTGGGCTAGTTGAGAACACCTTTATTTAACCAGGTAGGCTAGTTGAGAACACCTTTATTTAACCAGGTAGGCTAGTTGAGAACACCTTTATTTAACCAGGTAGGCTAGTTGAGAACACCTTTATTTAACCAGGTAGGCTAGTTGAGAACACCTTTATTTAACCAGGTGGGCTAGTTGAGAACACCTTTATTTAACCAGGTGGGCTAGTTGAGAACACCTTTATTTAACCAGGTAGGCTAGTTGAGAACACCTTTATTTAACCAGGTAGGCTAGTTGAGAACACCTTTATTTAACCAGGTAGGCTAGTTGAGAACACCTTTATTTAACCAGGTAGGCTAGTTGAGAACACCTTTATTTAACCAGGTAGGCTAGTTGAGAACACCTTTATTTAACCAGGTTGGTCAGTTGAGAACACCTTTATTTAACCAGGTAGGCTAGTTGAGAACACCTTTATTTAACCAGGTAGGCTAGTTGAGAACACCTTTATTTAACCAGGTGGGCTAGTTGAGAACACCTTTATTTAACCAGGTAGGCTAGTTGAGAACACCTTTATTTAACCAGGTGGGCTAGTTGAGAACACCTTTATTTAACCAGGTGGGCTAGTTGAGAACACCTTTATTTAACCAGGTAGGCTAGTTGAGAACACCTTTATTTAACCAGGTAGGCTAGTTGAGAACACCTTTATTTAACCAGGTAGGCTAGTTGAGAACACCTTTATTTAACCAGGTAGGCTAGTTGAGAACACCTTTATTTAACCAGGTGGGCTAGTTGAGAACACCTTTATTTAACCAGGTAGGCTAGTTGAGAACACCTTTATTTAACCAGGTAGGCTAGTTGAGAACACCTTTATTTAACCAGGTAGGCTAGTTAAGAACACCTTTATTTAACCAGGTAGGCTAGTTGAGAACACCTTTATTTAACCAGGTAGGCTAGTTGAGAACACCTTTATTTAACCAGGTGGGCTAGTTGAGAACACCTTTATTTAACCAGGTGGGCTAGTTGAGAACACCTTTATTTAACCAGGTAGGCTAGTTGAGAACACCTTTATTTAACCAGGTAGGCTAGTTGAGAACACCTTTATTTAACCAGGTAGGCTAGTTGAGAACACCTTTATTTAACCAGGTAGGCTAGTTGAGAACACCTTTATTTAACCAGGTGGGCTAGTTGAGAACACCTTTATTTAACCAGGTGGGCTAGTTGAGAACACCTTTATTTAACCAGGTAGGCTAGTTGAGAACACCTTTATTTAACCAGGTAGGCTAGTTGAGAACACCTTTATTTAACCAGGTAGGCTAGTTGAGAACACCTTTATTTAACCAGGTAGGCTAGTTGAGAACACCTTTATTTAACCAGGTAGGCTAGTTGAGAACACCTTTATTTAACCAGGTAGGTCAGTTGAGAACACCTTTATTTAACCAGGTAGGCTAGTTGAGAACACCTTTATTTAACCAGGTAGGCTAGTTGAGAACACCTTTATTTAACCAGGTGGGCTAGTTGAGAACACCTTTATTTAACCAGGTGGGCTAGTTGAGAACACCTTTATTTAACCAGGTAGGCTAGTTGAGAACACCTTTATTTAACCAGGTAGGCTAGTTGAGAACACCTTTATTTAATCCGGTAGGCTAGTTGAGAACACCTTTATTTAACCAGGTGGGCCAGTTGAGAACACCTTTATTTAACCAGGTAGGCTAGTTGAGAACACCTTTATTTAACCAGGTAGGCTAGTTGAGAACAAGTTCTCATTTACAACTGCGACCTGGCCAAGATAAAGCAAAGCAGCGCGACACAGACATGGAATAAACAAACGTACAGTCAATAACACAATAGAAAAATCTATATACAGTGTGTGCAAATGGAGTGAAATTGGGGAGATAAGGACAACCACTGTGTCAGGGTGAAAGACAACATAGGCAGTCAATTTGACCTTCCTTAAACCAACAGAAAGAGAACCATGTCTTATGGCTCAGGTCTCCTGTTATTTCTGTGCCCGTTTGAGGGATGGGGAGGGTTAGTCTCTTCCTGTACAGCTGCCCCCCATAGAGACCTAGCTGACCTGACCCCCATAAAGAAACACTTAGCTTCATTAGATTGATATTTCAGGATGACAGGGAAACATGGTTTACATGGACATGACAGAGGGTTCAACCAGTCTAAACCAGCTGTCCCGGTCCAAACCAGCTGACCCAGTCCAAACCAGCTGTCCCAGTCCAAACCAGCTGTCCCAGTCCAAACCAGCTGACCCGGTCCAAACCAGCTGACCCAGTTTGACACTAGCCGTGTCCCAGGTCTGTTCATGGCCCAACTTCTATGACCATCTTAATTGGTATGAAAATGACCCCAGGAGCTGGCAAGACAGCACAAATAGACCTGGTCTCACGTCAGGGTTTTCCTGTTCCAAACCACAACAGACCTTTAACATACACCAGACATGACTCTATATCCTGGTACCACACCAGACATAACTCTATATCCTGGTACCACACCAGACATAACTCTATATCCTGGTACCACACCAGACATGACTCTATATCCTGGTACCACACCAGACATAACTCTATATCCTGGTACCACACCAGACACAACTCTATATCCTGGTACCACACCAGACATAACTCTATATCCTGGTACCACACCAGACACAACTCTATATCCTGGTACCACAACAGACATTGTCACAATTTTGCCTCTTTTGGGTGGACAGAAAACCACTCATCAGTCCTCTGTCTGACAGAAACACATGCACGCAAGGAAGTTGCTCAGAACTCTGGGACAAAATGGGCTCTGTAGGGGCCCTAAAGGAAGTTGCTCAGAACTCTGGGACAAAATGGGCTCTGTAGGGGCCCTAAAGGAAGCTGCTCAGAACTCTGGGACAATATGGGCTCTGTAGGGGCCCTAAAGGAAGTTGCTCAGAACTCTGGGACAATATGGGCTCTGTAGGGGCCCTACAGGAAGTTGCTCAGAACTCTGGGACAATATGGGCTCAGTAGGGGCCCTAAAGGAAGTTGCTCAGAACTCTGGGACAATATGGGCTCAGTAGGGGCCCTAAAGGAAGTTGCTCAGAACTCTGGGACAATATGGGCTCTGTAGGGGCCCTAAAGGAAGATGCTCAGAACTCTGGGACAATATGGACTCTGTAGGGGCCCTAAAGGAAGTTGCTCAGAACTCTGGGACAATATGGGCTCTGTAGGGGCCCTAAAGGAAGTTGCTCAGAACTCTGGGACAATATGGGCTCAGTAGGGGCCCTAAAGGAAGTTGCTCAGAACTCTGGGACAATATGGGCTCAGTAGGGGCCCTAAAGGAAGTTGCTCAGAACTCTGGGACAATATGGGCTCAGTAGGGGCCCTAAAGGAAGTTGCTCAGAACTCTGGGACAATATTTGCTCAGTAGGGGCCCTAAAGGAAGTTGCTCAGAACTCTGGGACAATATGGGCTCAGTAGGGGCCCTAAAGGAAGTTGCTCAGAACTCTGGGACAATATGGGCTCTGTAGGGGCCCTAAAGGAAGTTGCTCAGAACTCTGGGACAATATGGGCTCAGTAGGGGCCCTAAAGGAAGTTGCTCAGAACTCTGGGACAATATGGGCTCAGTAGGGGCCCTAAAGGAAGTTGCTCAGAACTCTGGGACAATATGGGCTCTGTAGGGGCCCTAAAGGAAGTTACTCAGAACTCTGGGACAATATGGGCTCAGTAGGGGCCCTAAAGGAAGTTGCTCAGAACTCTGGGACAATATGGGCTCTGTAGGGGCCCTAAAGGAAGTTGCTCAGAACTCTGGATGCATTATAAATGTGAAGTACACGCGGGTACATCCCCAGGCATAGAACGAGAGAAGGGCATCACACTCTGCTCCTCACAGTGACACTAGACATCCTGGACAACCTTACCCATACAGGAGGATCTCTGTGTATTTCTTGTTGTGCTACACATTATTACATGGGTGATATTTCTCCTTGCAGTTTGATAAAGAGCTTTCAGACAAGACAAGTGTGGGGGGGGGGGGGGGGGGGGCCAGACCTTCCCTATAATCAAAGGAAGGACATGAACTCTAACCAAAGCTCCTCTATCTCAATCAAATGTCATCAGAATGTCATCAATTTGATCACCAGAAATCGTACAAACAAAGTCGTTAAAAATGCAAAAGATGGAAGTGCGGCTATTGAAACATTTAGAATATGAGAAGAACGACGCACGACTGCCACCACAAAGGGCCTTTAAGACCAGGATTGGCTGGGAGCTAAACAGGATATGGTAAGGGCTCATTTCAGCACGACAGGATACACACACACAGAGCCCTGGCCCCCAGCCACTGTCCACCCCTCCATATGAACATCACAGGAACCTCTGTGGTGGTTTCAGGGTGGTCTAAGATCAGATGGCCCTGTGATAACCTTCTCTTCCTGGCCCTCAGAAGTCCCTGTTTGTAATTGAACTCCTGAAAGAGTAAAGAAGGGCTCTTCTGGACAGGCACACTCATTTCATCCTACAGATATCTGGAGAAACAGGAAACAGTCTCCTACAGATATCTGTAGAATCAGGAAACAGTCTCCCACAGATATCTGGAGAAACAGGAAACAGTCTCCTACAGATATCTGGAGAAACAGGAAACAGTCTCCTACAGATATCTGGAGAAACAGGAAACAGTCTCCTACAGATATCTGGAGAAACAGGAAACAGTCTCCTACTGATATCTGGAGAAACAGGAAACAGTCTCCTACTGATATCTGGAGAAACAGGAAACAGTCTCCTACAGATATCTGGAGAAACAGGAAACAGTCTCCTACAGATATCTGGAGAAACAGGAAACAGTCTCTTACAGATATCAGGAGAAACAGGAAACAGTCTCCTACATATATCTGGAGAAACAGGAAACAGCCTTTAAGACACGTTATTCATGCTAGGTCTTCCCCCTTTCCTCGCCACCAAGGAAGTGTTTTCATTTGAAGATCAAAACAATTTCTCAGGTAATCCGGGGCCCCCCTGGGATTCTGTTCCCCTCCCCTCTCATCACACCCTGAAAACCCATGAATGAAACTCCACACACAGAGGTCCTATTTTTTACCCCCTTTTTCCTGCTTCCTCCTTTTTCACTTTGCCAAGAGATTAGGAGGAGGAAGAGGAGGCAGAGAAGACGAGTAGATGAGGAGGAAGAGAAGAGGAGAAGACGAGGAGCAGAAAAGGGGATGAGGAGGGAGAGGGGAAGGAGGAGGAGAAAGAGGAGAAGGAGGATGTTTTCCAATGGGTAACCACTCAGGGGGCAGTCCCCCCCCCTGGGGAAAGGGACAGGAAATGAAGGCGGGGTACACTGGGCCCAGATGCTGCTGCTCAACCAGCTGCCCCCCCCCCCCCCCCCCCCACTCTCATCTCTCAAACGTGGTAAACTGTATATTTTGCTTTAAAATATTTGACTTGAAATCAATTAAAGCTACAATATGTAACTTTATGGACGACCTGACCCCCAAAATTCACATAGAAAATGTGAGTTATAGATCTGTCATCCTCATTGAAAGCAAGTCTGAGAGGCGGTAGATCTGTTCTGTGTGTGCTATTTCTGTGCTTCCCGTTCATAAATGTTGTTTTTGAATCTTGTACTTTTGGTTCTGTACAACAGCTTCAAACAGTTGAAAATACAATATTTTTGGTTATGGACAATGTATTTCACAGCGGTTTAGACGGTACAGTGATTCTCTACACTATACTTGCTTGTTTTGTCATAAACTGAAATTAGGCGAACTATTAGATTAAAATTTTAGCAACCAGGAAATGGAGGAGCTCTTTCTGCATAGTGCATCCTTAACACAAGGAGAAGGAGGATTTGCAGATTGTAAATCACTTGACTATTACGGTGTCGTGGAGATCAACTGGGGAGAAACGCATACCCCGATTCCAAGGTCAACTCATACAACGTGAATAGGTTGTATTTGCCTAAATAAGCTGTTAATGTGTTATTGTTCCTCGGTGGAAGGCTCGTCTTCCTGTGAAGTCGGTGGTGAGGATATTGTTCTCCTGTCACCACACTTCCTGTGAAGTCGGTGGTGAGGATATTGTTCCCCTGTCACCACACTTTCCTGTGAGTCGGTGGTGAGGATATTGTTCCCCTGTCACCACACTTCCTGTGAGTCGGTGGTGAGGATATTGTTCCCCTGTCACCACACTTCCTGTGAGTCGGTGGTGAGGATATTGTTCTTCTGCCACCACACTTCCTGTGAAGTCGGTGGTGAGGATATTGTTCTCCTGATACCACACTTCCTGTCAGTCGGTGGTGAGGATATTGTTCTCCTGCCACCACACTTCCTGTGAGTCGGTGGTGAGGATATTGTTCTCCTGATACCACACTTCCTGTCAGTCGGTGGTGAGGATATTGTTCTCCTGCCACCACACTTCCTGTGAGTCGGTGGTGAGGATATTGTTCTCCTGCCACCACACTTCCTGTGAGTCGGTGGTGAGGATATTGTTCTCCTGCCACCACACTTCCTGTGAGTCGGTGGTGAGGATATGGTTCTCCTGCCACCACACTTCCTGTGAGTCGGTGGTGAGGATATTGTTCCCCTGCCACCACACTTCCTGTGAGTCGGTGGTGAGGATATTGTTCTCCTGCCACCACACTTCCTGTCCGCCAACACTGGGTCTAAAAAAGGTCTATTCTCCGTTCCACAGCCGTTCCACAGCCGTTCCACAGCCGTTCCACAGGTGCACACAGCCCCATCCTGTCCCATTTGTGTCTCAGTGAATGGGCTCTTTAAATATGACACCTTCCCATGAAAATAACCCCCTGGTGCGTGACAAGGCAAGGAGGGGGAGGTGACATCATCGTCTTCAGTGGCAGACCAGTCAACCAGATCTGGGCGTCACTGCCAGAGCAGAGCGAGTCTTTCACAGAACACAAAAACCCATTCTGTTCTAACAACAGTACTCAGGTTCGCTATGCAGCGAAGTTGTATGCGGACTGGTGCAATGTTAAACTCACTGTGCGGCAGAGTGGTGGCTGACTCAATTCCTATGAGAATTTAAAAAAATGTTTTCATGAATTTCTATCTTCTATCTTCTACAGTATTTTAAATAGTGGGTCAGTTTTCCAGACTCAGATTAGGCCTACTTCTAATCTAAAAAAAAACATTGGAGATTCTACATTAAAAGTGCCTCTTGTTCCAGGACTCGGCTTAATCTGAGTCCGGGAAACTGGCCCTTTATGTTCAGTAGAATTCATACATCAATGTTGCACAGTGTTATGTGTCATCTCTAGCCAGGTTAGGGCTGATATTTGAGGGTTCAACCAGTCCAAACCAGCTGCCCCAGTCCAAACCAGCTGACCCAGTCCAAACTAGCTGAACCAGTCCAAACTAGCTGACCCAGTCCAAACCAGCTGACCCAGTCCAAACCAGCTGACCCAGTCTCACATTAGAGGGAAGAGGGTTCAACCAGTCTAAACCAGCTGACCCAGTCCAAACCAGCTGACCCAGTCTCACATTGTTAGGTGTCATCTCTAGCCAGGTTAGGGCTAGGAATTCATACATCAATGTTGCACAGTGTTATGTGTCATCTCTAGCCAGGTTAGGGCTGATATTTGAGGGTTCAACCAGTCCAAACCAGCTGCCCCAGTCCAAACTAGCTGACCCAGTCCAAACCAGCTGACCCAGTCCAAACTAGCTGACCCAGTCCAAACCAGCTGACCCAGTCCAAACCAGCTGACCCAGTCCAAACCAGCTGACCCAGTCTCACATTAGAGGGAAGAGGGTTCAACCAGTCTAAACCAGCTGACCCAGTCCAAACCAGCTGACCCAGTCTCACAGTGTTAGGTGTCATCTCTAGCCAGGTTAGGGCTGATATTTGGGGGTTCAACCAGTCCAAACCAGCTGCCCCAGTCCAAACCAGCTGACCCAGTCCAAACCAGCTGACCCAGTCTAAACCAGCTGACCCAGTCTAAACCAGCTGACCCAGTCCAAACCAGCTGACCCAGTCTCACACTAGAGGGCAGAGGGTTCAAAAAGTCCAAACCAGCGGTCCCAGTCCAAACCAGCTGTCCCAGTCCAAACCAGCTGACCCAGTCCAAACCAGCTGACCCAGTCTCACACTAGAGGGCAGAGGGTTCAACCAGTCCAAACCAGCTGTCCCAGTCCAAACCAGCTGACCCAGTCCAAACCAGCTGTCCCAGTCCAAACTAGCTGACCCAGTTTGACACTAGCCGTGTCCCAGGTCTGTTCATGGCCCAACTTCTATGACCATCTTAATTGGTATGAAAATGACCACAGCACAAATAGATCTGGTCTCACGTCAGGCTTTTCCTGTTCCAAACCACAACAGTCCTTTAACATACAACAAACATAACTCTATATCCTCTCCTGACAGGTTGGGGGTGATATTTAGGGGTGATATTTAGGAGTGATATTTGGGAGTGATATTTAGGGGTGATATTTGGGGGTGATATTTAGGGGTGATATTTGGGAGTGATATTTAGGGAGTGATATTTAGGGAGTGATATTTGGGAGTGATATTTAGGGGTGATATTTGGGGGTGATATTTGGGGGTGATATTTAGGGGTGATATTTGGGAGTGATATTTAGGGGTGATATTTGGGAGTGATATTTAGGGGTGATATATATTCGGGGGTGATATTTGTACTTTAACTGGCCCAAGTGGCTTCCCTTGGCTTCTCTTGTTCTTGTGCGTAGTGTTGGAACAGTCATAAACTATTCCAAGTCTGTTCCAACATTCTGCAGTGCGACACACACTCTGTAAATTCCTGGGATATTTCCTATTCCTGTGGCTCTGCAGAATATGCTGCAGCTAGCCAATCAAATCACAAAGACAGGACTGCTATACCTGATGTTGATATATTTACCACAGGTTGTTTTAATGTACTGTATTAAAAACTAGATGAGCAGCAGAACATTCATGGACATCAAAGCCTTGCTCCTCCAAGTTTCCAGTTGTATTAGTCGTATGTACGGTACACGTGGTACACATCGTCCAACTAAATGCTTACCTGCAGATTCCTTCTCGACAGTGCAACAACAATAAGAAACAATAAAAGATAAGAATATGAACATAAAGTAAATGGCATTAGAGTAGAATAAACATTTTAGCATCAGTGTACTAATACAGGAAGGCACAATTATAGTCCAATATTTGGAGAGGAACCAGCATTTCTTCATCGCCTTAGGAAGTAGAGGCGCCGTTGCACCCTCTTGACCAGAGTGGTGGTGTTGTTGGTCCGTGTCAAATCCTCTGTGATGCAGACAACGAGGAACTTAAAACGGCTGACTCTCTTTACTGTAGTCCCATCGGTGTGGATTGGGGCATGTTCCCTCCTATGCTTCCTGAAGCCGACAATCAACTCCTTTGTTTTTGCCGACGTTAAGGGAGAGGTTGGTGTCCTGGCACTCCAATGCCAACACACCCCTGGTGGGCCCCTAAGGGTGTACAGCAGAGGACTGAGGACACACCCCTGGGGGGCCCCTAAGGGAGTACACCAGAGGACTGAGGACACAACCCTGGGGGGGCCCTGTGTTAAGAGTCAGTGTGGAAGAGGTGTTGTTGCCAATCCTCACAGCATGCCAGTCAGGAAGTCCAGGATTCAGTTGCAGAGGGTGGTGTCCAGACCCCGGGCTCTGAACTTGGCGTCAAGCTTGCAAGGGAACAATAGTGTTGAATGCCGAACTGTAGTCAATGAACAGCATTCTCACATAGGTGTTCCTCTTGTCCTGATGTGTTACGGCCATGTGAATAGTGATGGAAATGGCATCTTCCGTGGATCTGTTGCAGCAGTAGGAAAATTGGATTAGCCTCGGAGAGTGAAAGCTTCCTGGTCGTCCGGAACAACGAGAGTCCTCCTGGATGACTTGGTATTGTCGGCCTTGAAGCGAGCATTGAATGTGTTAATCTCATCTGGGAGGGAGGCTTCTGTGTGCAACGCACAGCTGTATTTGCGTCCTGGATTTGCATTTGTAGTCTGTGATAGTCGGTAGTCCTTGCCACGTGCTGCGAGCCGGAGTTGTCGAACATCAATTGAAGTTTGAGTCTGTATTGTCTTTTTGCATCCTTAATGGATTCGCAGAGCTCGTACCAGCTTGCCTTGAATGCTTTGCGCGTCACCAAGTCATCAGGGTTTGTTCTGTTGACATTGAATGCTGCAGTACGGGCTCTCAGCATTGTATGGATATCTCCGTTCATCCAGGGTTTTTGGTTGGGGTAAGTCCGGATTGTTATTGTGGGTACAACATCATCAACACATTTCCTAATCAAGCCTGACTGACTATGTATATTCCTCAATGTTGACGGATGAGTCCTGGGTGGATTAATATTTGAACATATTCTAATCACTATTCTCTAAACAGTCCTGAAGCATGGAGTCTGCCCCTCTGTCCAGCGCCTCACTATTCTCTGTGTTGGTGGCTCCCTCTAGAGTTTCTGCTTGTAGGCGAGGTGTAGGAACAGAGAGATGTGATCTAATTGGCCGAATTTGGGGTGGGGTATGGCTTTGCATCATGGATGTTTGTGTGTACATGGTAAAGCACACTGGATCCTCCTGTGGGGGAGGATACATGGTTGGTGATATTTTGGGAAATATTGGTTTTAGACAGGCTGGTTAAAGTCACCCGTGACAATAAAGACTGCTTCTGGGTGAGAGGATTCTTGCTGGATAATGAGCTTTTACAGTTCGCTGAGTGCTGCCTTGGTGTTTGCTTGTGGCAGTATGTACACAGCTGTGACAATAACACACGTGAAATTCCCTCGGCATATAGTGGGGTTGGCATTTTAGCATCAGAAACTCCAGGTCGGGTGAACAGGAGCTCGCAATGTTTTCCAATTCGATACACCAGGACTGATCTATGGAGAAACACACCCCCCCCCCCCGACACTTACCAGAAGCCACCGTTTGATCTAATCGGAATATGGAGAAGCCATCTGGTTGAATAGCAGGGTCGAGTTTATTGTCTGTAAGCCACGTCTCAGGATAAAAAAATAAAAAAACAGCATTCCCTGATGTATGAGCTTTTACAGTTCGCTGAGTGCTGCCTTGGTGTTTGCTTGTGGCGGTATGTACACAGCTGTAATAATAATAATGATAATAATGATAATAATGATGATAATAATAATATATAATAATAATAATGATAATAATAATAATAATAATGATAATAATGATAATAATAATAATGATAATAATAATGATAATAATGATAATAATGATAATAATAATAATGATAATAATGATAATAATAATAATAATAATGATAATAATGATAATAATAATAATAATGATAATAATAATACTAATAATAATACTAATAATAATGATAATAATAATGATAATAATGTGTGATGTTCTGTTCATCTCCATATTGTACACCGTTAATTCTTCTCACTTACTTTCACACCGAAATGTGTCCCTTTAGGAAGAACGCCTTTCTTAGCTCACCCCTAACCCACCAACCACCAACGCATAAATCAGTCCTGGATTGAAACATTATTTGAAATCTTTTGAAGTGCCCGCCCCGGTGGGTGTTTTTTTTTTTATGGGGGGGGGGGGGGACTATTGAATCCATTGCAACAGGTCAGGTCAATTAAGCACAGCTGAAGTATTTGAAATGATTTTGAGTAGTATTGAACCCACGTCTGGCACGAATCCCCATTTATCATGGTTGTTGTGTAGCAGGGCAGAGTGACAAGGGCACGCTATAAATACATCAAACAGAGCTGAGGGAGAGAGAGAGAGGAGGGGGGGACTGCTTAATGTAACAGAGCTGAGGGAGTGAGAGAGAGGAGGGGGGGGACTGCTTAATGTAACAGAGCTGAGGGAGGGAGAGAGAGAGAGAGGAGGGGGGGACTGCTTAATGTAACAGAGCTGAGGGAGGGAGAGAGAGAGAGAGGAGGGGGGGACTGCTTAATGTAACAGAGCTGAGGGAGGGAGAGAGAGAGAGAGGAGGGGGGGACTGCTTAATGTAACAGAGCTGAGGGAGGGAGAGAGAGAGAGAGGAGGGGGGGGACTGCTTAATGTAACAGAGCTGAGGGAGGGAGAGAGAGAGAGAGGAGGGGGGGACTGCTTAATGTAACAGAGCTGAGGGAGGGAGAGAGAAAGAGAGGAGGGGGGGACTGCTTAATGTAACAGAGCTGAGGGAGGGAGAGAGAGAGAGAGGAGGGGGGGGACTGCTTAATGTAACAGAGCTGAGGGAGGGAGAGAGAGAGAGGGGAGGGGGGGACTGCTTAATGTAACAGAGCTGAGGGAGGGAGAGAGAGGAGGGGGGGACTGCTTAATGTAACAGAGCTGAGGGAGGGAGAGAGAGAGAGAGGAGGGGGGGACTGCTTAATGTAACAGAGCTGAGGAGAGAGAGAGAGAGAGAGGAGGGGGGGACTGCTTAATGTAACAGAGCTGAGGGAGGGAGAGAGAGAGGAGGGGGGGACTGCTTAATGTAACAGAGCTGAGGGAGGGAGAGAGAAAGAGAGGAGGGGGGGGACTGCTTAATGTAACAGAGCTGAGGGAGGGAGAGAGAGAGAGAGGAGGGGGGGGACTGCTTAATGTAACAGAGCAGAGGGAGGGAGAGAGAAAGAGAGGAGGGGGGGACTGCTTAATGTAACAGAGCTGAGGGAGAGAGAGAGAGAGAGAGGAGGGGGGGACTGCTTAATGTAACAGAGCTGAGGGAGAGAGAGAGAGGAGGGGGGGACTGCTTAATGTAACAGAGCTGAGGGAGGGAGAGAGAGAGAGAGGAGGGGGGGACTGCTTAATGTAACAGAGCTGAGGGAGGGAGAGAGAGGAGGGGGGGACTGCTTAATGTAACAGAGCTGAGGGAGAGAGAGAGAGAGAGGAGGGGGGGGGGCTGCTTAATGTAACATTATCCCTCAGAACCGCCCTGTTGATTCTAGACCCCTCTTAACCCTGAGGTTGGATTCTGGGCTGTCTCCCAAATAGCATCCTATTCCATGTATAGTGCATACTAATACAAACGTCTAACCCTCTGTCCTGTCCTGTCCTCTACTGAAGAGTTAAACCAGCCTTCTGGCTGGTACAGACGTCTAACCCTCTGTCCTGTCCTGTCCTCTACTGAAGAGTTAAACCAGCCTTCTGGTTGCTACAGACGTCTAACCCTCAGTCCTGTCCTCTACTGAAGAGTTAAACCAGCCTTCTGGTTGCTACAGACGTCTAACCCTCAGTCCTGTCCTCTACTGAAGAGTTAAACCAGCCTTCTGGTTGCTACAGACGTCTAACCCTCAGTCCTGTCCTGTCCTCTACTGAAGAGTTAAACCAGCCTTCTGGTTGCTACAGACGTCTAACCCTCAGTCCTGTCCTGTCCTGTCCTCTACTGAAGAGTTAAACCAGCCTTCTGGTTGCTACAGACGTCTAACCCTCAGTCCTGTCCTGTCCTCTACTGAAGAGTTAAACCAGCCTTCTGGTTGCTACAGACGTCTAACCCTCTGTCCTGTCCTGTCCTCTTCTGAAGAGTTAAACCAGCCTTCTGGTTGCTACAGACGTCTAACCCTCAGTCCTGTCCTGTCCTGTCCTCTACTGAAGAGTTAAACCAGCCTTCTGGTTGCTACAGACGTCTAACCCTCAGTCCTGTCCTGTCCTGTCCTCTACTGAAGAGTTAAACCAGCCTTCTGGTTGCTACAGACGTCTAACCCTCAGTCCTGTCCTGTCCTCTACTGAAGAGTTAAACCAGCCTTCTGGTTGCTACAGACGTCTAACCCTCTGTCCTGTCCTGTCCTCTACTGAAGAGTTAAACCAGCCTTCTGGTTGCTACAGACGTCTAACCCTCAGTCCTGTCCTGTCCTGTCCTCTACTGAAGAGTTAAACCAGCCTTCTGGTTGCTACAGACGTCTAACCCGCTGTCCTGTCCTGTCCTCTACTGAAGAGTTAAACCAGCCTTCTGGTTGCTACAGACGTCTAACCCTCAGTCCTGTCCTGTACTGACCCAACGCTCTAACCACTAGGCTACCTGCCATTCCTATACTCTAACCACTAGGTTACCTACCACAGCTCTAACAGAAGGGCTCTAACTGAACAGCTCTAACTGAACAGCTCCAACTGAACAGCTCTAACTGAACAGCTCTAACTGAACAGCTCTAACTGAACAGCTCTAACTGAACAGCTCTAACAGAAGGGCTCTAACTGAACAGCTCCAACTGAACAGCTCTAACTGAACAGCTCTAACTGAACAGCTCTAACAGAAGGGCTCCAACTGAAGGGCTCCAACTGAACGGCTCTAACTGAACAGCTCCAACTGAACAGCTCTAACTGAACAGCTCTAACTGAACAGCTCTAACAGAAGGGCTCCAACTGAAGGGCTCCAACTGAACGGCTCTAACTGAACGGCTCTAACTGAACAGCTCTAACAGAAGGGCTCCAACTGAAGGGCTCCAACTGAAGGGCTCCAACTGAACGGCTCTAACTGAACAGCTCCAACTGAAAGGCTCCAACTGAAGGGCTCCAACTGAAGGGCTCCAACTGAAGGGCTCCAACTGAAGGGCTCCAACTGAAGAGCTCCAACTGAATAGCTCCAACTGAAGGGCTAACAGAAGTGCTCCAATTGAAGGGCTCCAACTGAAGGGCTTACCAAGAAAACAGTGAATGTTTCTGAGTGGCAGAGTTACAGTTATGATATAAATCTACTTGGTAAGAGCTGAAAATGGCTGTCTAGAAATTATCAACAACCAACTTGGCAGAACTTTAAGAATTTCAAAATTAATAAATGGGCAAATGTTGCACAATCCAGGTGTGGAAAGCTCTTAAAGAATTACCCAGAAAGACTCACAGCCGTAATCGCTGCCAAAGGTGATTCTACGAAGTATTGACTCAGGGGTGTGAATACTTATGTAAATTAGATATTTCTGTATTTCATTTTAAATACATTTGCTAAAATATCTAAAAACATGTTTTTGCTTTGTCATAATGGGGTATTGTGTGTAAATGGGTACAACAACAACAAAACATATGTAATCCATTTAGATTTCAGGGTATAACACAACAAAATGTGTAATAAATCAGGGGGGGGATGAATCCTTTCTGAAGGAAATGCCAAAATCCCAAACTATCCCTTTAAACGGTTCTATGCAGTTTTTGTTTAATTTTTTATTAATAAGTGATGCGCGAGTTGACTCATAACCCCCAGTGGGTTGAATAAAGACAAAACGATACCTTAAAAAAAAAAATCCATAAATGTGTCATTCTTGTGCAATTTATATCTAGGCTACATTGAGGGTTATCTTTCACAGTTTTAACTGAATTATAATATTTTGATTTATTTATTTAAATAATCTTTATTTAACTAGGAAAGTCAGTTAAGAAGAAATTATTATTTACAATGACGGCCTACCCCGGCCAAACCCGGACGACAGCCTACCCCGGCCAAACCCGGACGACGGCCTACCCAGGCCAAACCCGGACGACGGCCTACCCAGGCCAAACCCGGACGACGGCCTACCCAGGCCAAACCCGGACGACGGCCTACCCCGGCCAAACCCGGACGACAGCCTACCCCGGCCAAACCCGGACGACGGCCTACCCAGGCCAAACCCGGACGACGGCCTACCCCGGCCAAACCCGGACGACGGCCTACCCCGGCCAAACCCGGACGACGGCCTACCCAGGCCAAACCCGGACGACGGCCTACCCCGGCCAAACCCGGACGACGGCCTACCCCGGCCAAACCCGGACGACTTTGCCAATTGTACACTGAATTTAGACGACCAGACGCCTATTTAAAACCAATCACCATCTCTCCAAAGAAGATACTAAATACAGTGAGTTTGTAAACATTCTTTGTGAAATGCGCTTTTAAACGATGTGAAACTTTGAAGTGTTTGATGTAATGTTCATTTTAAGCGTGGTTAAAAATTCACGAGCATCTGTATGATTGTAGCATGATAAACTAAAGAAAATATACATTTTTTTTAATTACATTGTTGATATTTACATGTTTACTTTATGAAAATACCAACAAATCTCAAAATGAATAAATAAATGGATAGATGTCATTTCTGGCTTTGGTGCCTGGCCTTAACTCCTGTGTGGTTAAAGTGCCCAATCAATTTACAATGTACAAGGCAGCTAGTCTTCAACTTTTAACGGTTGAGCATTGTGTCGTGTCCTGTCGGTCTGTTTTGCCCTGTAGTCGCTGCCAGTTTGGAAGACGTTGTTAAGGCCTCTAGAAAGGACCAAGTGATATAAAAACACAAATTATTCATTAATACGCTGTAATGTGTAAACACTTTACCTAGCTAGCGCCAATAACTTGTAATTACAGGAAAATCTGTGAAATACAAAACCCCTCCCCTCAATGAATTTCATTCATCCATTAACTACGATTACAGTAGCAATTACTTGTCTTTTTTGTTTACAGTATAATACAGTCAATTTTACAGTATTTTCCTGTGTGTCATTACACATTACTTGCTTTAATAATATATATATATATATATATATATATATATATATATATATATATATATATATATATATATATATATATAGTTGTTGTACTGTAATATATATATATATATATTGCTGTGAAACTCATAGTAACACCTTTGCAGTGTAGTCATTACCCCTTTACAATGTAGTCATTATCCCTTTACAACGTAGTCAGTACCCCTTTACAGTGTAGTCATTATCCCTTTACAACGTAGTCAGTACCCCTTTACAGTGTAGTCATTATCCCTTTACAACGTAGTCAGTACCCCTTTACAACGTAGTCAGTACCCCTTTGCAGTGTAGTCATTATCCCTTTACAATGTAGTCATTATCCCTTTACAACGTAGTCAGTACCCCTTTAGGGTGTAGTCATTATCCCTTTACAACGTAGTCAGTACCCCTTTACAGTGTAGTCATTATCCATTTACAACAGTCATTACACATTTACAGTGTAGTCATTACCCCTTTGCGGTGTAGTCATTACCCCTTTACGGTGTAGTTATTACCCCTTTACGGTGTAGTTATTACCCCTTTACAACGTAGTCATTACACCTTTACAACATAGTCATGACCCCTTTAAAGTGTAGTCATGGCCCCTTTACAGTGTAGTCAAAGAGCCCATGTCAACTGATGCTGAGGTCTATCAACTTATGCAGAATAGAATAGAAGTTAGAGGTTTATTCCCCATTTTAAGCTCTAACCCCAAACTCAATATCCGAAAGAGCCCCATCAATATATACTACAGATTCTGAAAGAATGACACCGATTAATAAATAGCACTCACCTCTGCGAGCAACGTATCCTGCTGATCCTGGCTCAACGTAAAATTCCCTTGGTGCAACGGGCTGCTCCGTAACACGGTGATATGTAAGGTAAGAAGTAGAAGTCCTAAAAGCAACAAGAGTTCTGCCGCCAATCGAACCATCCTTTTCACCTGACCGGTCTTTGGTCCCTGCGGTGATGCAGGGGGTCCTCCGCCAGCTCCTCCCGCTGCAGACACTCCCAGCTCCGGATCCGCTGCGGGCGAGGAGCCGCAACACCACTTCGGAGCCACTTCTGGATTCAGAATTACAATTTTAAGGGGAAAGGGGTGGGGGGGAAAGGAGAATAGAGGAATCAAGAAAAACAAATCGGTCAAAATGTCAAGTTTGGGACCACGTGGTTATGTTAGGTTCATTAACATCAGATCAGCGTCGGTGGAGAGCGGTCTTCAAGTGGAACAAAAAGTGGGTTCAGATTCAATGTGTAAAAACGATCAAAGTTAAAAAGGTGCATACAGCGAGGTTCAGGTTTCCTTTGGTATCCCCGTGGATAATATGCTTCTTCTATGTCAGAGTGGATCTCCAAAGTTATTTCTCCAAAATGCTGTCAGGGCGACTGTGTAAAACTGCCCATGGGTAAAGTAATGAAATAACTACGGAATGATTTGTTTGTTTGTTGCGCCCAACGTGTATACTATGTTAAAAAATAATGTAGTCTTATCGCGTGTTGCACTCCAGGTAGAGTCTTCTATCAAGAGACTTCCAGCCCGGTGTTTCCGGCGCCACGTTTTTTTAAAACCAGAATTAAACCTTTTCCTCGCCTTACAATCAAACCGTCTTGCTCTCTTCTCTCTCATCTGTGGTACGCAGGACTCCTTGGTTTTGATATTTTGGACACATTCTCCCTCCCGCCCATTATCTGGGCTATCATCTATCCAAAAGCGTCATATTGAATTCGCAGATGGTGATTAACGCGTTGGTGTGGTACACCTTTGGCACACCATCACACCACCCAAAAAGTGGATCTCCCGGAAGAAGAAAAAACAACTAGTTTGAGGAGTTCTCCCTTTCAAGCACAACCGTTATCCATCCAGTCGCGAATCCAGACATGCTGCTGGCTATTCTCCGCAGTGTAAAACCAGTAGCCTTCCGATCCAAGCGTCAAGTGCGTCCCTCAGCTCTCACCGTGTCCAAAAAGTGGAAACCAAGCGAGAGCCTCTCCACACTGTATACACGCTGTTTTTCTCTCGCAGGACTCTCCTGTAGGCGAAAGTGTTTGTATACGCCCCTCTTCTGGTTTGCTGTCAAGCTCCCCCCCCCCCCCCCCCCCCCCCCCCCCCCCCCCGTTTCTTAATTTAACCCTTTCTATCCTTTCAGCGCCGGTGACACGGGAGGGATGGTGGCAATGCAACTCAGCATGGCGCGGATAACATGCAAGCCACAGTCAACCCACTGGACACTCTGTAGCCCGGCATCTGCATATGTGCTCGATGTTATTGCATTAACTGATCATATTGACTTTAAAAGTGAAGATATTACAAATGATACATGATACATTGAAGCTATTAGGCTAGAATAGCAAAACGAATTGTGTCGCCAGCCTTCTAGGCTACAGTGGGTGACTGACTCTGTTACTGCCAGGCTACAGTGGGTGACTGACTTTGTTACTGCCAGGCTACAGTGGGTGACTGACTGACTCTGTTACTGCCAGGCTACAGTGGGTGACTGACTCTGCTACTGCCAGGCTACAGTGGGTGACTGACTCTGTTACTGCCAGGCTACAGTGGGTGACTGACTCTGTTACTGCCAGGCTACAGTGGGTGACTGACTCTGTTACTGCCAGGCTACAGTGGGTGACTGACTCTGTTACTGCCAGGCTACAGTGGGTGACTGACTCTGTTACTGCCAGGCTACAGTGGGTGACTGACTCTGTTACTGCCAGGCTACAGTGGGTGACTGACTCTGTTACTGCCAGGCTACAGTGGGTGACTGACTCTGTTACTGCCAGGCTACAGTGGGTGACTGACTCTGTTACTGCCAGGCTACAGTGGGTGACTGACTCTGTTACTGCCAGGCTACAGTGGGTGACTGACTCTGTTACTGCCAGGCTACAGTGGGTGACTGACTCTGTTACTGCTAGGCTACAGTGGGTGACTGACTCTGTTACTGCTAGGCTACAGTGGGTGACTGACTCTATTACTGCCAGGCTACAGTGTGTGACTGACTCTGTTACTGCTAGGCTACAGTGGGTGACTGACTGACTCTGTTACTGCTAGGCTACAGTGGGTGACTGACTCTGTTACTGCTAGGCTACAGTGGGTGACTGACTGACTCTGTTACTGCTAGGCTACAGTGGGTGACTGACTGACTCTGTTACTGCCAGGCTACAGTGGGTGACTGACTGACTCTGTTACTGCTAGGCTACAGTGGGTGACTGACTCTGTTACTGCTAGGCTACAGTGGGTGACTGACTATGTTACTGCTAGGCTACAGTGGGTGACTGACTGACTCTGTTACTGCCAGACTACAGTGGGTGACTGACTGACTCTGTTACTGCCAGGCTACAGTGGGTGACTGACTGACTCTGTTACTGCTAGGCTACAGTGGGTGACTGACTGACTCTGTTACTGCTAGGCTACAGTGGGTGACTGGCTCTGTTACTGCTAGGCTACAGTGGGTGACTGACTGTTACTGCTAGGATACAGTGGGTGACTGACTCTGTTACTGCTAGGCTACAGTGGGTGACTGACTGACTCTGTTACTGCTAGGCTACAGTGGGTGACTGACTGACTCTGTTACTGCCAGACTACAGTGGGTGACTGACTGACACTATTACTGCCAGGCTACAGTGTGTGACTGACTCTGTTACTGCTAGGCTACAGTGGGTGACTGACTGACTCTGTTACTGCCAGGCTACAGTGGGTGACTGACTCTGTTACTGCCAGGCTACAGTGGGTGACTGACTCTGTTACTGCTAGGCTACAGTGGGTGACTGACTCTATTACTGCCAGGCTACAGTGTGTGACTGACTCTGTTACTGCTAGGCTACAGTGGGTGACTGACTGACTCTGTTACTGCTAGGCTACAGTGGGTGACTGACTGACTCTGTTACTGCTAGGCTACAGTGGGTGACTGACTGACTCTGTTACTGCTAGGCTACAGTGGGTGACTGACTCCGTTACTGCTAGGCTACAGTGGGTGACTGACTCTGTTACTGCTAGGCTACAGTGGGTGACTGACTGACTCTATTACTGCCAGGCTACAGTGTGTGACTGACTCTGTTACTGCTAGGCTACAGTGGATGACTGACTGACTCTATTACTGCTAGGCTACAGTGGGTGACTGACTCTGTTACTAATAGGCTACAGTGGGTGACTGACTGACTCTGTTACTGCTAGGCTACAGTGGGTGACTGACTGACTCTGTTACTGCTAGGCTACAGTGGGTGACTGACTGACTCTGTTACTGCTAGGCTACAGTGGGTGACTGACTCTGTTACTGCCAGGCTACAGTGGGTGACTGACTCTGTTACTGCTAGGCTACAGTGGGTGACTGACTCTGTTACTGCTAGGCTACAGTGGGTGACTGACTCTGTTACTGCTAGGCTACAGTGGGTGACTGACTCTGTTACTGCTAGGCTACAGTGGGTGACTGACTCTGTTACTGCTAGGCTACAGTGGGTGACTGACTGACTCTGTTACTGCTAGGCTACAGTGGGTGACTGACTGACTCTGTTACTGCCAGGCTACAGTGGGTGACTGACTATGTTACTGCCAGGCTACAGTGGGTGACTGACTCTGTTACTGCTAGGCTTCAGTAGGTGACTGACTCTGTTACTGCCAGGCTACAGTGGGTGAATGACTGTTACTGCTAGGCTACAGTGGGTGACTGACTGACTCTGTTACTGCCAGGCTACTGTGGGTGACTGACTCTGCTATTTGCATGTGTGTCTATTTCCTGCTCTTCTGCACGCCATGGTGAATGGTGTGGCTGCTTTTCACCTCAGCAAGACAAATGGTGTGTGAGAGGCTGATCACCTCTCAAGCACTTTGTTTGTTTATTGCCCTCTTCAAAGGACCGGGCCACTGTGGTGTCAGGTTGTATAGCCAGTAGGATTTCCTTTCAGTTCCCGAAAGCACACTTCCCAAAAACAAATGGTCACTTTAACAGACCGTGTGGAAGGCTCACTTTATGTAGGCTACTCTGGCATCTTGTATTCTATTCTATTCTCATACCTCCGTGATACAGTCTAGTCTATATAAACATATTCTATTCTATTCTAATGCCTCCGTGATACATTCTAGTCTATATAAACATATTCTATTCTATTCTAATGCCTCCGTGATACATTCTAGTCTATATAAACATATTCTATTCTATTCTCATGCCTCCGTGATACAGTCTAGTCTATATAAACATATTCTATTCTATTCTCATGCCTCCGTGATACAGTCTAGTCTATATAAACATATTCTATTCTATTCTCATGCCTCCGTGATACAGTCTAGTCTATATAAACATATTCTATTCTATTCTCATGCCTCCGTGATACAGTCTAGTCCATATAAACATATTCTATTCTATTCTCATGCTTCCTTGATACAGTCTAGTCTATATAAACATATTCTATTCTATTCTCATGCCTCCGTGATACAGTCTAGTCTATATAAACATCTTGTATTTTATTCTATTCTCATGCCTCCGTGATACAGTCTAGTCTATATAAACATCTTGTATTTTATTCTATTCTCATGCCTCCTTGATACAGTCTAGTCCATATAAACATCTTGTATTTTATTCTATTCTCATGCCTCCTTGATACAGTCTAGTCCATATAAACATATTCTATTCTATTCTCATGCCTCCG
>NC_048580.1:4471770-4504270 GCF_013265735.2 Oncorhynchus mykiss
TGGGTCCTGAGTTACAGGCAGTTAGATTTGGGTCCTGAGCTACAGGCAGTTAGATTTTGGTCCTGAGCTACAGGCAGTTAGATTTGGGTCCTGAGTTACAGGCAGTTAGATTTGGGTCCTGAGTTACAGGTAGTTAGATATGGGTCCTGAGTTACAGGAAGTTAGATTTGGGTCCTGAGTTACAGGCAGTTAGATTTGGGTCCTGAGCTACAGGCAGTTAGATTTGGGTCCTGAGCTACAGGCAGTTAGATTTGGGTCCTGAGTTACAGGCAGTTAGATTTGGGTCCTGAGTTACAGGCAGTTAGATTTGGGTCCTGAGTTACAGGCAGTTAGATTTGGGTCCTGAGTTACAGGCAGTTAGATTTGGGTCCTGAGCTACAGGCAGTTAGATTTGGGTCCTGAGTTACAGGCAGTTAGATTTGGGTCCTGAGCTACAGGCAGTTAGATTTGGATCCTGAGTTACAGGCAGTTAGATTTGGGTCCTGAGGTACAGGCAGTTAGATATGGGTCCTGAGTTACAGGCAGTTAGATTTGGGTCCTGAGCTACAGGCAGTTAGATTTGGGTCCTGAGATACAGGCAGTTAGATTTGGGTCCTGGGGTACAGGCAGTTAGATTTGGGTCCTGATTTACAGGCAGTTAGATTTGGGTCCTGAGCTACAGGCAGTTAGATTTGGGTCCTGAGATACAGGCAGTTAGATTTGGGTCCTGAGGTACAGGCAGTTAGATTTGGGTCCTGAGCTACAGGCAGTTAGATTTGGGTCCTGAGATACAGGCAGTTAGATTTGGGTCCTGAGATACAGGCAGTTAGATTTGGGTCCTGAGATACAGGCAGTTAGATTTGGGTCCTGATTTACAGGCAGTTAGATTTGGGTCCTGAGCTACAGGCAGTTAGATTTGGGTCGTGAGCTACAGGCAATTAGATCTGGGTCCTGAGCTACAGGCAGTTAGATTTGTGTCCTGAGATACAGGCAGTTAGATTTGGGTCCTGAGCTGGGGGTAAGTTAGATTTGGGTACGTAATTTTAGGCAGAAATTGAAAACTAATTAGGAAAACTGTAGAAAGTTGAGTGAAGTTCAATCTCGCGCTTCTCTGCAGGGGCAGATTTTGACCGGAACCCCAGGAACATTAATCGGGACCCCAGGTTCTAACTCAGATATCCTCAGCTCAGAGGGAACATTGACTGGAACCCCAGGTTCTACCTCAGATATCCTCAGCTCAGAGGGAACATTGACTGGAACCCCAGGTTCTACCTCAGATATCCTCAGCTCAGAGGGAACATTGACTGGAACCCCAGGTTCTACCTCAGATATCCTCAGCTCAGAGGGAACATTGACTGGAACCCCAGGTTCTACCTCAGATATCCTCAGCTCAGAGGGAACATTGACTGGAACCCCAGGTTCTACCTCAGATATCCTCAGCTCAGAGGGAACATTGACTGGAACCTCAGGTTCTACCTCAGATATCCTCAGCTCAGAGGGAACATTGACTGGAACCCCAGGTTCTACCTCAGATATCCTCAGCTCAGAGGGAATATTGACTGGAACCCCAGGTTCTACCTCAGATGTTAGATGATGATCCATGTTGCCATCTTTCTTTTCCCTTCAGATGAATAGTTCTTCGTAACTATGTTGCTCTATGAAATGATAACAGTGATTAAAACAATCCCTTTCAACATTGCAACACAGACATACTGTACAGGTTTCAAGATAAACAGTGCAGTGTTGAGAGAGCTGTCTGAGACATTATCAAAGACGTACTGTACAGGTATTTAACATAAACAATGATGAGAGGACTGCTACTCGCAGACAACACTGTTCGCTCAGTGCCCTACCCTGTCTCTGCCCCTGCCCTGTTCCCTGTTCCCTGCAATGTTCCCTGCCCTGTGCCCTGTTTCCTGTTCCCTGCCCTGTGCCCTGCCCTGTGCCCTGTCTCTGCCCCTGCCCTGTTCCCTGTTCCCTGCCCTGTGCCCTGTTCCCTGCCCTGTTCCCTGCCCTGTGCCCTGTTCCCTGTTCCCTGCCCTGTTCCCTGCCCTGTGCCCTGTCCTGTTTCCTGTCCTGTTCCCTTTTCCCTGCCCTGTTCCCTGCCCTGTGCCCTGTTCCCTGCCCTGTTCCCTGCTCTGTTCCCTGTTCCCTGCCCTGTTCCCTGCCCTGTGCCCTGCCCTGTTCCCTGCCCTGTGCCCTGCCCTGTGCCCTGCCCTGTTCCCTGCTCTGTTCCCAGCCCTGTTCCCTGATCTGTTCCCTGCCCTGTTCCCTGCTCTGTTCCCTGCCCTGTTCCCTGATCTGTTCCCTGTTCCCTGCCCTGTTCCCTGCCCTGTTCCCTGCTCTGTTCCCTGTTCCCTGCCCTGTTCCCTGCCCTGTTCCCTGATCTGTTCCCTTTTCCCTGCCCTGTTCCCTGTTCCCTGCCCTGTTCCCTGCTCTGTTCCCTGTTCCTTGCCCTGTTCCCTGCTCGGTTCCCTGTTCCCTGCCCTGTTCCCTGCTCTGTTCCCCGTTCCCTGCCCTGTTCCCTGCCCTGTTGCCTGTTCCCTGCTCTGTTCCCTGTTCCCTGCCCTGTTCCCTGCCCTGTGCCCTGCCCTGTGCCCTGCCCTGTTCCCTGCCCTGTTCCCTATTCTGTTCCCTGCTCTGTTCCCTGTTCTGTTCCCTTTTCTGTTCCCTGTTCTGTTCCCTTTTCTGTTCCCTTTTCTGTTCCCTGTCCTGTTCCCTGCTCTGTTCCCTGCTCTGTTCCCTGCCCTGTTCCCTGCTCTGTTCCCTGCTCTGTTCCCTGCCCTATTCCCTGCTCTGTTCCCTGCTCTGTTCCCTGCTCTGTTCCCTGCTATGTTCCCTGTTCTGTTCCCTGCCCTGTTCCCTATTCCCTGCTCTGTTCCTTGCTCTGTTCCCTGTTCTGTTCTGTTCCCTGCCCTGTTTCCTGTTCTGTTCACTGTTCTGTTCCGTTCCCTGTTCCCTGCTCTGTTCCCTGCTCTGTTCCCTGCTCTGTTCCCTGTTCTGTTCCCTACTCTGTTCCCTGTTTCCTGCTCTGTTCCCTGCTTTGTTCCCTGCTCTGTTCCCTGTTCCCTGCTCTGTTCCCTGCTTTGTTCCCTGCTCTGTTCCCTGCCCTGTTCCCTGCTCTGTTCCCTGCCCTGTTCCCTGTTCCCTGCTCTGTTCCCTGCTCTGTTCCCTGCTCTGTTCCCTGCTCTGTTCCTTGTTCCCTGCTCTGTTCCCTGCCCTGTTCCCTGCTCTGTTCCCTGTTCCCTGCCCTGTTCCCTGCTCTGTTCCCTGTTCCCTGCCCTGTTCCCTGCCCTGTGCCCTGCCCTGTTCCCTGCGCTGTGCCCTGCCCTGTGCCCTGCCCTGTTCCCTGCTCTGTTCCCTGCCCTGTTCCCTGATCTGTTCCCTGCCCTGTTCCCTGCTCTGTTCCCTGCCCTGTTCCCTGATCTGTTCCCTGTTCCCTGCCCTGTTCCCTGCCCTGTTCCCTGCTCTGTTCCCTGTTCCCTGCCCTGTTCCCTGCCCTGTTCCCTGCCCTGTTCCCTGATCTGTTCCCTGTTCCCTGCCCTGTTCCCTGTTCCCTGCCCTGTTCCCTGCTCTGTTCCCTGTTCCTTGCCCTGTTCCCTGCTCTGTTCCCTGTTCCCTGCCCTGTTCCCTGCTCTGTTCCCCGTTCCCTGCCCTGTTCCCTGCCCTGTTGCCTGTTCCCTGCTCTGTTCCCTGTTCCCTGCCCTGTTCCCTGCCCTGTGCCCTGCCCTGTGCCCTGCCCTGTTCCCTGCCCTGTTCCCTATTCTGTTCCCTGCTCTGTTCCCTGTTCTGTTCCCTTTTCTGTTCCCTGTTCTGTTCCCTTTTCTGTTCCCTTTTCTGTTCCCTGTCCTGTTCCCTGCTCTGTTCCCTGCTCTGTTCCCTGCCCTGTTCCCTGCTCTGTTCCCTGCTCTGTTCCCTGCCCTATTCCCTGCTCTGTTCCCTGCTCTGTTCCCTGCTCTGTTCCCTGCTATGTTCCCTGTTCTGTTCCCTGCCCTGTTCCCTATTCCCTGCTCTGTTCCTTGCTCTGTTCCCTGTTCTGTTCTGTTCCCTGCCCTGTTTCCTGTTCTGTTCACTGTTCTGTTCCGTTCCCTGTTCCCTGCTCTGTTCCCTGCTCTGTTCCCTGCTCTGTTCCCTACTCTGTTCCCTGTTCCCTGCTCTGTTCCCTGCTTTGTTCCCTGCTCTGTTCCCTGTTCCCTGCTCTGTTCCCTGCTTTGTTCCCTGCTCTGTTCCCTGCCCTGTTCCCTGCTCTGTTCCCTGCCCTGTTCCCTGTTCCCTGCTCTGTTCCCTGCTCTGTTCCCTGCTCTGTTCCCTGCTCTGTTCCTTGTTCCCTGCTCTGTTCCCTGCTCTGTTCCTTGTTCCCTGCTCTGTTCCCTGCTCTTTTCCCTGCTCTGTTCCATGTTCTGTTCCCTGTTCTGTTCCATGTTCTGTTCCCTGCTCTGTTCCTTGCCCTGTTCCCTGTTCCCTGCTCTGTTCCTTGTTCTGTTCCCTGTTCTGTTCCATGTTCTGTTCCATTGCCCTGTTCCCTGTTCCCTGCTCTGTGCCCTGTTCTGTTCCCTGTTCTGTTCCATGTTCTGTCCCTTGCCCTGTTCCCTGCTCTGTTCCCTGTTCTGTTCCATGTTCTGTTCCTTGCCCTGTTCCCTGCTCTGTTCCCTGCTCTGTTCCCTGCCCTGTTCCCTGTTCTGTTCTCTGTTCTGTTCCCTGCCCTGTTCTCTGCCCTGTTCTCTGTTCTTTTCCCTGTTCCCTGCTCTGTTCCCTGCCCTGTTCTCTGTTCTGTTCCCTGTTCCCTGTTCTGTTCTCTGTTCCCTGCCCTGTTCCCTGCTCTGTTCTCTGTGCTTTTCCCTGTTCCCTGCTCTGTTCCCGGTTCCCTGCCCTGTTCCCTGCTCTGTTCCCTGTTCTGTTCTCTGTTCTGTTCCCTGCCCTGTTCTCTGCCCTGTTCTCTGTTCTTTTCCCTGTTCCCTGCTCTGTTCCCTGCCCTGTTCCCTGCCCTGTTCCCTGCTCTGTTCCCTGTTCTGTTCTCTGTTCTGTTCCCTGCCCTGTTCTCTGCCCTGTTCTCTGTTATTTTCCCTGTTCCCTGTTCTGTTCTCTGTTCCCTGCCCTGTTCTCTGTTCTTTTCCCTGTTCCCTGCTCTGATCCCAGTTCCCTGCCTTGTTCCCTGACTAAAATGTAAAATGTGAAACAATTTTGTTTGGCTACGTAACTTGTGTTTCTACACAGCAAGAGGATTTTCTTTTTCCTTACACTCTGAGAATTAGAGGTGATTCAAGGAAACCTTGGAGATACTCAAGGAACCATTGATAGTTAATGGTTCATATTTGCGTGGAGGAACCTTTGATGTTTCAACCCTGAACTGGAGGTGTGGCTTAGTAGGGGCGTGGCTTTCAGCTCAATAACACCAGCACATCCTGTCAGCTCAATAACATCAGAGTTAGCCTGACAGCTCAATAACATAAGAGTTATCCTGACAGCTCAATAACACCAGTACAGCCCCTGTCAGCTCAATAACACCAGTACAGCCTCTGTCAGCTCAATAACACCAGTACAGCCCCTGTCAGCTCAATAACACCAGTACAGCCCCTGTCAGCTCAATAATACCAGTACAGCCCCTGTCAGCTCAATAACACCAGTACAGCCCCTTTCAGCTCAATAACACCAGTACAGCCCCTGTCAGCTCAATAACACCAGTACAGCCCCTGTCAGCTCAATAACACCAGTACAGCCCCTGTCAGCTCAATAACACCAGTACAGCCCCTGTCAGCTCAATAACACCAGTACAGCCAGTCAGCTCAATAATAACAGTACAGCCCCTGTCAGCTCAATAACACTAGTACAGCCCCTGTCAGCTCAATAACACCAGTACAGCCCCTGTCAGCTCAATAACACCAGTACAGCCCCTGTCAGCTCAATAACACCAGTACAGCCCCTGTCAGCTCAATAACACCAGTACAGCCACTCAGCTCAATAATAACAGTACAGCCCCTGTCAGCTCAATAACACTAGTACAGCCCCTGTCAGCTCAATAACACCAGTACAGCCAGTCAGCTCAATAACACTAGTACAGCCCCTGTCAGCTCAATAATACCAGTACAGCCCCTTTCAGCTCAATAATACCAGTACAGCCCCTGTCAGCTCAATAACACCAGTACAGCTCCTGTCAGCTCAATAACACCAGTACAGTCCCTTTCAGCTCAATAATACCAGTACAGTCCCTTTCAGCTCAATAATACCAGTACAGCCCCTGTCAGCTCAATAACACCAGTACAGCCAGTCAGCTCAATAACACTAGTACAGCCTCTGTCAGCTCAATAATACCAGTACAGCCTCTGTCAGCTCAATAACACCAGTACACCCCCTGTCAGCTCAATAATACAAGTACAGTCCCTGTCAGCTCAATAATACCAGTACAGCCCCTGTTAGCTCAATAATACCAGTACAGCCCCTGGCAGCTCAATAACACCAGTACAGCCCCTGTCAGCTCAATAACACCAGTACAGCCAGTCAGCTCAATAACACTAGTACAGCCTCTGTCAGCTCAATAACACCAGTACAGTCCCTTTCAGCTCAATAATACCAGTACAGCCCCTGTCAGCTCAATAACACCAGTACAGCCCCTGTTAGCTCAATAAGCTTGAATCAAATGCTGGATACATTCATTCAGGATGAGCACCTACAACACTGTACTGGCTGGTGTAGTCCTGTAGAAATACTGCAATATCACTGCGTTGTAGATTATAGTACAATGTTGTATTATATTACATTTTAAGAGAAACAGGGAAATGTATTTATTTTCATTTATTTAATAACCAGGTAGGCTAGTTGAGAACAAGCTCTCATTTACAATTGCGACCTGGCCAAGATAAAGCAAAGCAGTTCAACACATACAACGACACAGAGTTACACATGGAGTAAAACAAACATACAGTCAATAATATAGTATAAACAAGTCTATATACGATGTGAGCAAATGAGGTGAGAAGGGAGGTAAAGGCAAAAAGGCCATGGTGGCAAAGTAAATACAATATAGCAAGTAAAACACTGGAATGCTAGATTTGCAGTGGAAGAATGTGCAAAGTAGAAATAAAAATAATGGGGTGCAAAGGAGCTAAATAAATAAATGAATTAAATACAGTAGGGAAAGAGGTAGTTGTTTGGGCTAAATTATAGGTGGGCTATGTACAGGTGCAGTAATCTGTGAGCTGCTCTGACAGCTGGTGCTTAAAGCTACTGAGGGAGATAAGGGTTTCCAGTTTCAGAGATTTTTGTAGTTCGTTCCAGTCATTGGCAGCAGAGAACTGGAAGGAGAGGCGGCCAAAGAAAGAATTGGTTTTGGGGGTGACTAGAGAGATATACCTGCTGGAGCGCGTGCTACAGGTTGGTGCTGCTATGGTGACCAGAGAGATCAGTACAACAACACCCTCACTCATGGACCACAAAACAACTGTAACAACACATCCTCTAAAATTCTGTTTCTATTGGTTCAACCTGTGGATCAGCAACACATCCTGTAAAATACTGTTTATATTGGTTCAACCTTTGGATCAGCAACACATCCTGTAAAATACTGTTTCTATTGGTTCCACCTTTGGATCAACAACACATCCTGTAAAATACTGTTTCTATTGGTTCAACCTGTGGATCAACAACACATCCTGTAAAATACTGTTTCTATTGGTTCAACCTGTGGATCAGCAACACATCCTGTAAAATACTGTTTCTATTGGTTCAACCTGTGGATCAACAACACATCCTGTAAAATACTGTTTCTATTGGTTCAACCTTTGGATCAACAACACATCCTGTAAAATACTGTTTCTATTGGTTCAACCTATGGATCAAAAACACATCCTGTAAAATACTGTTTCTATTGGTTCAACCTGTGGATCATCAACACATCCTGTAAAATTCTGTTTCTATTGGTTCAACCTGTGGATCAGCAACACATCCTGTAAAATACTGTTTCTATTGGTTCAACCTGTGGATCAGCAACACATCCTGTAAAATACTGTTTCTATTGGTTCAACCTGTGGATCAACAACACATCCTGTAAAATACTGTTTCTATTGGTTCAACCTGTGGATCAGCAACACATCCTGTAAAATACTGTTTCTATTGGTTCAACCTGTGGATCAACAACACATCCTGTAAAATACTGTTTCTATTGATTCAACCTTTGGATCAGCAACACATCCTGTAAAATACTGTTTCTATTGGTTCAACCTTTGGATCAGCAACACATCCTGTAAAATACTGTTTCTATTGGATCAACCTGTGGATCAGCAACACATCCTGTAAAATACTGTTTCTATTGGTTCCACCTTTGGATGAGCAACACATCCTGTAAAATACTGTTTCTATTGGTTCCACCTTTGGATCAACAACACATCCTGTAAAATACTGTTTCTATTGGTTCAACCTTTGGATCAGCAACACATCCTGTAAAATACTGTTTCAACACAGCACATAAAATTCAAGATCTACAAATCATTTGAAATACCCAATTTTTTAAAATGTTATACCAGTAATAGTGATAATGTTAAGAATAACGCTTCACATTTCATAATTAGGGTATAAGACAGTAAGTAGCTAAGTATCAAAATATATATTACATCCTAATTGAGAATCATCTTTTACAGGTGAGCTCTAATTGACATGTAGGACTTTGCAGCACTTTGTGGCGCTTTTCAGTAAAAACAATCATGCGCTCTAGGTCAATGTTCTACAACTTTGCCATCCTTACTGTGTCACAGCAAGAACGACATAGAGTTGAGATCGCGTCAAAAAAGGGAAAATAAACCATATGGAAAGTATGTTGTAGGTTAATTGAGAATTTTTACATTTGCCAGAGAAAACAGCAACCCTTGCACAGCACTACCTCTCTCTAGAACTCTATTGTGCTGGCTCTCTCTAGAACTCTATTGTGCTGGCTCTCTCTAGATCTCTATTGTGCTGGCTCTCTCTAGAACTCTATTGTGCTGGCTCTCTCTAGAACTCTATTGTGCTGGCTCTCTCTAGAACTCTATTGTGCTGGCTCTCTCTAGAACTCTATTGTGCTGGCTCTCTCTAGATCTCTATTGTGCTGGCTCTCTCTAGAACTCTATTGTGCTGGCTCGCCTGGTGATGCTTGAAGGGTTTGGGCTAACACTAACCCCTTTATGTTATGTTGTGCCTGCTCGCCTGGTGATGCTTGAAGGGTTTGGGCTAACTAACCCCTTTATGTTATGTTTTGATGCTTGAATACTGTTTTGTTCCAAGATAAATAAACGAAGCATTTAATGCAATTTCTGATCAAGAGGAATTAGGTTCGAACTCTGTGTAGTTCTAGTAATATTAACAATAGCAATAATAATAACAACGGCAATAATAATAAAAAATAATGTTATAACCCCATCTAGTGGTAGAATATTGCTATTGCAGTGACAATTATTATCACGTCTCCAATTTCCAATGATCTGCTTGTCAACCCTTGATCGATTTACACAGTAGCAAGTCTTTGATCAAGAATAGGCTACTGTACTGTTCTGGTCCTTCCAAAAGCTTGGCTTACCATTGTTAGTGGTTTAATATGCAATATCAACAAACACCAATAACTTTCATGTAAATGTATATGAATATGTATGTGTCTTGACTGTTGACCGCATCCCTTCCTCATCCTCTCCGACTGAACTTGAACTTTTGTAATTCCCTATTTCTTCTAAAATAAGTTGGAGAAATAAAAAATATATTTTTATTTGATTTTCAAACTTAAGTTTACAATTTCAAAACATGACAAATCGAACATCCTCCAAGTTTGATTGTAGGGAGGGTGTTATTTTTCTTTGGTCGTTGGTAAACATTGGAAGACCCCACTGCTGAAGGAGACATAAGAAAGCCTGATTGAAAAAAAAAAAACTAAATGCTGGGAAAATATTCTGTGGACCAATGAAACAAAAGTAGAGCTTTTTGGCAATACAGATCAACACTGTGATTCCAGATGACCAAAAATAAGCATTTAGGCTATTGAAAAGAACACCTTCCCTACAGTCAAACATGGGGGGGGGGGGGGGGGGGCTGTTGAGTTGTTTTGCTGCCTCTGGTACTGGAGGGGGCCTTGAACGTGCCCAAAGCATCACAAATATCAGCCGATTATCAGGGGTTTGGACAACCCCAGTGTCCAAAAAAACTAAGTCTCCTTTGAAGGTTGGAGGTGTCTTCCCAGGAGGACAACGACCTCAAACACACATCAAAAAAATCACCCTGGAATGGTTTTCACTGAAGGACACTTGGACTGTTCTGTTCTGACCAGAACCTATGGTGAGATCTGAAAACGGCAGTTGGTGAAGGACACCCCTTAAACTTTGAAGAATTTGAAGACGTTACCGCTGAAGAGTGGACCAAATTGACTGTAGAAAGGTGTAGGAAGCTCATTGACGGCTCCCAGAAGTGTTTGTCAGCAGTTACCTTGGCAACCAAGTACTAGCTCTGGGGTGGCAATAATTTAGTCCATTCGTCTTTATTTTCAAATTTGAAACTCTAATAACACAACAAAGTCTGGAATGTTTTTCATTTTAAACTGATTTGAGAAGAAATAGAGAAATGATTTAAGAAAAGTGAAATGTTGACTATATACAACTGTATATAGGTTATCAGATGTTATTGGTCACATACACATGGTTATCAGATGTTATTGGTCACATTCACATGGTTCTCAGATGTTATTGGTTCATATACACATGGTTCTCAGATGTTATTGGTTCATATACACATGGTTATCAGATGTTATTGGTCACATTCACATGGTTCTCAGATGTTATTGGTTCATATACACATGGTTCTCAGATGTTACTGGTCATATACACATGGTTAGCAGATGTTATTGGTCATATACACATGGTTATCAGATGTTATTGGTCACATACACATGGTTATCAGATGTTATTGGTTCATATACACATGGTTATCAGATGTTACTGGTCATATACACATGGTTATCAGATGTTACTGGTCACATTCACATGGTTATCAGATGTTACTGGTCACATTCACATGGTTATCAGATGTTACTGGTTCATATACACATGGTTATCAGATGTTACTGGTCACATACACATGGTTAGCAGATGTTATTGGTCACATTCACATGGTTATCAGATGTTACTGGTCATATACACATGGTTATCAGATGTTATTGGTTCATATACACATGGTTATCAGATGTTACTGGTCACATTCACATGGTTATCAGATGTTACTGGTCATATACACATGGTTATCAGATGTTACTGGTCATATACACATGGTTATCAGATGTTACTGGTCATATACACATGGTTATCAGATGTTATTGGTTCATATACACATGGTTATCAGATGTTACTGGTCATATACACATGGTTATCAGATGTTACTGGTCATATACACATGGTTAGCAGATGTTATTGGTCACATTCACATGGTTATCAGATGTTATTGGTCATATACACATGGTTAGCAGATGTTACTGGTCACATTCACATGGTTATCAGATGTTACTGGTCACATTCACATGGTTATCAGATGTTATTGGTCATATACACATGGTTAGCAGATGTTATTGGTCATATACACATGGTTAGCAGATGTTACTGGTCACATTCACATGGTTATCAGATGTTATTGGTTCATCTACACATGGTTAGCAGATGTTATTGGTCATATACACATGGTTAGCAGATGTTATTGGTTCATATACACATAGTTAGCAGATGTTATTGGTCACATACACATGGTTAGCAGATGTTATTGGTCATATACACATGGTTAGCAGATGTTATTGGTTCATATACACATGGTTAGCAGATGTTATTGTGAGTGTAGTGAAATGTTTGTTTCTAGATCCAACAGTGCAGCAGGATCTAACAGGTAATATCTAACAATTCCACAACAAAACCTAAAACACACAATCTAGTAAAGGAATGGAATGAGAATATATAAGTATAAAATATATGGATGAGCAGTGACTGGGTTAGGGTAGGAAACAGAGAGTTGGTTAGGGTAGGAAACAGAGAGTTGGTTAGGGTAGGAAACAGAGAGTTGGTTAGGGTAGGAAACAGAGAGTTGGTTAGGGTAGGAAACAGACAGTGGGTTAGGGTAGGAAACAGAGAGTTGGTTAGGGTAGGAAACAGAGAGTTGGTTAGGGTAGGTAACAGACAGTGGGTTAGGGTAGGTAACAGAGAGTTAGTTAGGGTAGGTAACAGACAGTGGGTTAGGGTAGGAAACAGACAGTTGGTTAGGGTATGAAACAGACAGTGGGTTAGGGTAGGAACAGACGGTTAGGGTAGGAAACAGACAGACAGTGGGTTAGGGTATGAAACAGACAGACAGTGGGTTAGGGTAGGAAACAGAGAGACTGTGTGTTAGGGTATGAAACAGACAGACAGTGGGTTAGGGTAGGAAACAGAGAGACCGTGGGTTAGGGTATGAAACAGACAGTTGGTTAGGGTATGAAACAGATAGACAGTGAGTTAGGGTAGGAAACAGACAGTTGGTTAGGGTATGAAACAGACAGACAGTGGGTTAGGGTATGAAACAGATAGACAGTGAGTTAGGGTAGGAAACAGACAGTTGGTTAGGGTATGAAACAGACAGACAATGGGTTAAGGTAGGAAACAGACAGTTGGTTAGGGTATGAAACAGAGAGACAGTGAGTTAGGGTAGGAAACAGACAGTTGGTTAGGGTATGACACAGAGAGACTGTGGGTTAGGGTAGGAAACAGACCGTGGGTTAGGGTAGGAAACAGAGAGAGTTAGAGGATGAGTAGGAGTCACATCATCCCCACTGCAGTCAGGTTTCTGTTGCTATGGCAAAGCAGCACCCACTGATACCCCCCGAAGACCCAAACACAAACTTTACTCAGAAATAAAGACACCCCCTCCCAGGTAAACGTAATGTGTGCAAGTGGTGGACAAATGTTTTGTATGGCAATCATTGTTATTAAAAATGTTGATTTAGAAATGTTGTTAGAAAATAGAGATGCTTAATTAACAGTTAAGGTGTTTCCCTTCTATCCAGTGGCTGGTCTGATCTTCATGGTCATTCTTTTCAGGGAGTATGTGAAGCCTTTCCATGTTCTCCAGTTGATGCCAACACCGTAGGCAGACTCCCCCCACGCGTATATCCCATTGGGATTAGTCCAATGGCAGTTGTTGTACCAAAATCCACCGTAGTATATCTGGCCACAGTTGCTGTCATTAAGGTCCTGATCCTTATCTAACGTTGTAAATTTCTGACCACTGTGATGAGTCATAGAATCTCCTGAGGATAAGAACAGAGATGTCTGACCACTGTGATGTCATAGAATCTCCTGAGGATAAGAACAGAGATTTCTGACAACTGTGATGAGTCATAGAATCTCCTGAGGATAAGAACAGAGATGTCTGACCACTGTGATGTCATAGAATCTCCCGAGGATAAGAACAAAGTACACAGCCCAGCAACACAAGGAAAGCAACACTTGATAACCTAATGATAATACTTCCACTGGCAAATCTTCAGTTATGAACCCTTAATGACAGATTTTCTTGGACTGTTTTTCTTCAGAATTTGTTTCTGGTACTATTGTCTGGTGCTATATTCTTGGAACTTTTTCTTAGAATTGTTTTTTTTGTTGTTGGACAATATAAGTTGTCACCCACCTGCTCCTCCATCTTTGAATGAACCCAGTTTTAGAGGGTACCCTTCAGCCTCTGGTCCAACAGAGAAGGTGGAGTACTGAGCATAGACCTCATTCCCCTCAAAGTCCTCCATGTCCACCCTCAGCTCATAGGTCTTTTTCATAGTCAGGAGATGCATCGTCTCCAGTCCTGGAGAATAGTACCGGCATAGAAGCACACCGTGTTGTTGGAATACAACGACAAATGAACTTACATGCATTAGGACAAACAGGATGAGCTCATTTGCCGAACAGGGTTCTAAGAGGAGAATGTTCCGGAGGCTAGACATTTAATCAGTTCTTACCCAGCCAGTACTCTCCAGCTGCGCTCCCAAACCCACTCTTGTACTCATTCCACTTCCTGTGGAAGTTCACTGATCCATCCTGTCTGTTCTGAATCACCTGATTAAGAGAGAGATATTGTTTAATTTACTCACTGGAAATTGGTTCTTATGTGTAAAGAAGGAAGAAGAAGAGAACACGTGAACAACACTGTGGTCTGGTCTATGTCCTGGTTCAACTACACTGTGTCTATGTCCTGGTTCAACTACACTGTGTCTATGGTCTGGTCCTGGTTCAACTACACTGTGTTTATATCCTGGTTCAACTACACTGTGTCTATGTCCTGGTTCAACTACACTGTGTCTATGTCCTGGTTCAACTACACTGTGTCTATGTCCTGCTTCAACTACACTGTGTCTATGTCCTGGTTCAACTACACTGTGTCTATGTCCTGGTACTGCTTCAACTACACTGTGTCTATGTCCTGGTTCAACTACACTGTGTCTATGTCCTGGTACTGCTTCAACTACACTGTGTCTATGTCCTGGTTCAACTACACTGTGTCTATGTCCTGCTTCAACTACACTGTGTCTATGTCCTGGTTCAACTACACTGTGTCTATGTCCTGGTTCAACTACACTGTGTCTATGTCCTGGTTCAACTACACTGTGTCTATGTCCTGGTTCAACTACACTGTGTCTATATCCTGGTTCAACTACACTGTGTCTATGTCCTGGTTCAACTACACTGTGTCTATGGTCTGGTCCTGGTTCAACTACACTGTGTCTATGGTCTGGTCCTGGTTCAACTACACTGTGTCTATGTCCTGGTTCAACTACACTGTGTCTATGGTCTGGTCCTGGTTCAATTACACTGTGTCTATGTCCTAGTGCTGGTTTTGTCAGGAAAAACTACACTGTAATTTTACGCTACACTACCAGCTACTGCTTTGCTTTATCTTGGCCAGGTCGCAATTGTAAATGAGAACTTGTTCTCAACTTGCCTACCTGGTTAAATAAAGGTAAAATAAAAATAAATAAAATACTGGTTGAAGTGAAAATACAACAAGTAACTGTATTATTGCTGCTGAATAATGGTATTACTGCTGTAAAGTGACAGTATGCTGCTGTATTCAGATGACTTGGGACTCAACCTCTCGTGGGATATGAACTCATAACCTCTTGGCTGCCAGTGACCTGAGTTTTATGCTACACCACCAGGTGTGCTAATGGTAGCGATTGGCCACAGTCTTTTTACCAAGAACACATTTATGAACTTTGCTAAAAGTTGCAGTAAAAACACAGTAAATATACAACAACTTACTGTATTTTTTTATGTATCTGAATTAATATAAAATGACAGTATGCTGCTGTATTCTGATTACAGTACACGCTTGTAAATGATGACAATGCGTAAGTTATTGTAATTTTTACAGGATAAGTATGACAGAAGAATCTCTACTCCTTCACTAGGAATACACTTGGGACTCAACCACACCTGGAAGTTGGACTGGAAACCTCTTGGTTACCAGAGACCTGAATATCCTGCTATGTCACCTGATGGATATACTAGGATTGAAGCTAGATCTAGTCAGGGTTTTCTAAAGCTAGCCAGCTTCAGTTAGCTTCACATTCCAGCTCAGGCTTCATCTGTACTAAGCCGATAGATATTGCTCGTCCGCATGAAGCTAACTCTAGCGGTTTCGTAACTGCGCGTGCACGTCAACAGGCTACGGTGTGAAATAGAGTCATCTTTATTTTATTACTTATCGTCATATCCCACTTATCGTTAATGCCGTCGTTTGTGAGCCTATCAATGCGCAAGCACCTTTTTTTCCCACTTCTATCAATAAAATCATTTTATTAAAGTCATAGACACTTTTTACTGTGCTTGAAGTTTAAAATGCATTTTGTCATCAGTAAATGGGTAACGTGAAAGTTATTTTAACGTTCCTATAAAAACATATTTAATCAGTCAAACTTCCTCAAATGAAGGGGATGCTGACGCAATCTTTGCGAGATGGAGGAAATCTGAATTCAAGACATGCTAACCTCTCACCATTACAATAACAGGGGATGTTAGCATGTCTAGGGGGTAACAGACGCACAAATATCATACCCCCAAGACATGCTAACCTCTCACCATTACAATAACAGGGGATGTTAGCATGTAATCACGGTAGAATCCACATTAATGTAGAAGTGTTACTTACAATAAAAGTGACTCCAAAAATGACACAATACATTACCAATCATTTTCTATTGGCCACAAAATAATCTGAAAAACACAACCAAAAACAAACACCAAATATATCCAACAACGTGTTACCATCACAAGCGTGTTGAGGTCATTGCGTACTAGGAATATGGGAGCCAATACTTACTGTTTTACTACTTGAATACACATTTCAGTGAATGTATCCCAAAACCTTTGGGTCCCTGAAATGGGGGTACTATGTAAAACGGAAATGGATGAAAATACCCTCAAATTAAAGCTGACAGTCCTGCACTTTTGTCATTGTATCATTTCCAATCCAAAGTGCTAGAGAACAGAGCCAACCCCCCCCCCCCCCCCCCCCCCCCCAAAAAAATGGGTCACAGTCCCAATACTTTTGGAACTCACTGTATATCCTGGGACGACAGGGTAACCTAGTGGTTAGAGCGTTGGACTAGCAACTGGAAGGTTGCAAGTTCAAACCCCCCGAGCTGACAAGGTACAAATCTGTCGTTCTGCCCCTGAACAGGCAGTTAACTTGTTCACTGTTCCTAGGCCGTCATTGAAAATAAGAATTTGTTCTTGCCTAGTTAAATAAAGGTAAAATAAAAAAATCCTGTCAGAATGTCAGGGGGAATCTCTGCTAGCATAGCCACCGGCAGACTGCGAGCTGAGGGAATGGGCTCCAACGACCCTGACCCTTCCTTAAGCAGGTCAGTTTGTTTGTTTGTTTGCTTGCTGACAGTTTGTTTGTTTGTTTGTTTGCACTTTAACGTCGTAGTCATTGCATCATTTCCAATCCAAAGTGCTGGAGTACAGAGCCAAAACAACTAACAATGTGTCCCAATACTTTTGGAGCTCTCTGTATATGACTACGGCCAGTAGTAGTGTAGTAGTGTAGTAGTGTAGTAGTGTAGTAGTGTGTTGTGAAAGACTCACATTATGGTCTTGTGTCGTTTGAGAACCGTTGACTAAGTCAGTGGGTCTCAGTTCTCTCCTCAGGGACCCCCCCCAGCTATCCCAGAGGGTCTCAGTTCTCTCCTCAGGGACCCCCCCCAGCTATCCCAGAGGGTCTCAGTTCTCTCCTCAGGGACCCCCCCAGCTATCCCAGAGGGTCTCAGTTCTCTCCTCAGGGACCCCCCCAGCTATCCCAGAGGGTCTCAGTTCTCTCCTCAGGGACCCCCCCAGCTATCCCAGAGGGTCTCAGTTCTCTCCTCAGGGACCCCCCCCAGCTATCCCAGAGTGTCTCAGTTCTCTCCTCAGGGACCCCCCCCAGCTATCCCAGAGGGTCTCAGTTCTCTCCTCAGGGACCCCCCCCAGCTATCCCAGAGGGTCTCAGTTCTCTCCTCAGGGACGCCCCCAGCTATCCCAGAGGGTCTCAGTTCTCTCCTCAGGGACGCC
This sequence comes from Oncorhynchus mykiss, assembly GCF_013265735.2. Lineage (NCBI taxonomy): Eukaryota > Metazoa > Chordata > Actinopteri > Salmoniformes > Salmonidae > Oncorhynchus > Oncorhynchus mykiss. Next base: position 4,489,311 of record NC_048580.1, read on the forward strand.
CCCAGCTATACCAGAGGGTCTCAGTTCTCTCCTCAGGGACGCCCCCAGCTATCCCAGAGGGTCTCAGTTCTCTCCTCAGGGACGCCCCCAGCTATCCCAGAGGGTCTCAGTTCTCTCCTCAGGGACGCCCCCAGCTATCCCAGAGGGTCTCAGTTCTCTCCTCAGGGACCCCCCCAGCTATCCCAGAGGGTCTCAGTTCTCTCCTCAGGGACGCCCCCAGCTATCCCAGAGGGTCTCAGTTCTCTCCTCAGGGACGCCCCCAGCTATCCCAGAGGGTCTCAGTTCTCTCCTCAGGGACCCCCCCCAGCTATCCCAGAGGGTCTCAGTTCTCTCCTCAGGGACCCCCCCAGCTATCCCAGAGGGTCTCAGTTCTCTCCTCAGGGACCCCCCCCAGCTATCCCAGAGGGTCTCAGTTCTCTCCTCAGGGACCCCCCCAGCTATCCCAGAGGGTCTCAGTTCTCTCCTCAGGGACCCCCCCAGCTGTTCCAGCCAAGTTATTACCTCGTCACCCTCCAGAGCTCCAACACTTAATACAAATAGTCAATAATACCCCTGATCTACCCCTAAAAAATATCTAATAAATACATAAACAACAGCAAAAATACAAATACTGAGTCTAAAGAAGAAGAGTCTGAATACTTATGTAAATGTGATATTTCTGTTATTATTTGTAATAAATTAGCAATGTAAAAAAAAATGTAAAAATAAATATATATGTTTTTGCTTTGTCATTATGGGGTGTGTAGATTGATAAGGAATTTAAAAACAACTATTTAATCCATTTTAGAATAAGGCTGTAACCGAACAAAACAATGTCAATGGGTACTGAATACTTTGCGAAGGCACTGAATATCAACACACTCCCAAAAATAAGGGTTCTGTTAGGGTATCATGTTGTTCCCATGTTGTTCCCATGTTGTTCCCATGTTGTTCCCATGTTGTTCCCATGTTGTTCCCATGTTGTTCCCTGGCGATTTGAAATGTAGATGGATGATGGTGATGTACTGGCGGGGGACTCCTTGAGCACTGCTATTTACCTCAGTGCAGAAATGTATTATTGCCATTAAATCTGTGAACCAACCTTTGCCAAGCCCGCAGATCTACCCTGCATAGCAAGACATTCAGGTCACTGGCACCCAAGAGGTTATGAGTCCAAACCCAGGTGAGGTTGAGTCCCAAGTGTGCCTACAGTAAATAATTGTATTACATTTTACTGTAATTGTTATCCTGTAAAATTTCAAGAATTTACAGACTACTGAGTTGCTGTACAATTACAGTAAAATTATATTAAATATTACATTTATACTGAGCAAAAAAATATATACGCAACACGCAACAATTTCGAGCATGTTACCTAGTTACAGTTCATATAAGGAAATCAGTCAATTGAAATGAATTCATTAGGTCCTAATCTATGGATTTAACATGACTGGGAATACAGATATGCATCTGTTGGTCACAGATACCTTGAAAAAAATGGGCCTCACGATGGGACTCAGGATCTCATCATTGTATCTCTATGCAGTCAAATCGCCATTGATGAAATGCAATTGTGTTCATTGTCCAAAGAGTATGGCTACCCATACCATAACCCCACCACCACCATGGGTCACTCTGTTCACAACGCTGGCATCAACAAACTGCTCGCCCACGGCGCCATACACGTGTTTGTGAGGCCGCACTGCCAAATTCTCTAAAACTACATTGGAGGCGGCTTATGGTAGAGAAATTAACATTCAATTCTCTGGCAACAGCTCTGGAGGACATTCCTGCATGTCAATTGCGCGCTCCATCAAAAGTTGAGATATCTGTGGCATTGTGTTGTGACAAAACTGCATATTTTTGAGTGGCCTTTTATTGTCCCTAGCACAAGGTGCACCTGTATAAAGATTGTGCTGTTTAATCAGCTTCTTGATATGCCACACCTGTCAGATGGATGGATCATCTTGGCAAAGGAGAACTGCTCACTAACAGGGATGTAAAACAATTTCTGAATACAGCAGCATACTGTCATTTTACAGCTATAACACCTTACATTTTGCTGTAAAAATACAGTTAGTTGTTGTATATTTACTGAACAAAAATACAGTTTAAATGTAAAAACATATTACTGTATTTTTACTGCAACTCAATAGCCAGTAACTTACTGTAAAATGACTGGTACTTTTTTTAACAGTTTGTGTCATAAATGTAAATGTAATCGTAAGTAAGTTAATTTACAGTAGAATTACTGTACAAACGTACAGCTATTGCTAACAGTGTTAGCAAAACACAAGTAAATACATATGTGTATTTAAATATTGGTAGAAATATTGGATACTGACCGTCCACTTTCCTGAAAATGCACTGTCCATCGACATCTCACAGAACACCTGGACAGGTGAGGTGGATCCTGCAGGATAAATAGTGTAAACCCCATTCTGTCCAGAACCTGATTGGTACACCTCGTTACAGTCCACTGGATGCAGAGAGGACTGTACCGCCACGGGGACCAGCAGAACCAGCATCAAGCTGAACTGCACAACAGGGTAGATGGATATAACAGTTTTAATGTAAATACTGTCTAATGATGGTTCAGTAAAGATACATATTTCATATTCACATTAGTGTCTACGAATGTTTTCTGCTTATTCTAATAATGGCTTATTAACACCTACCATCATTGTTGAGATAGATGTCCGTTTGCCTTTGAAGGAAACTTTTGTATAGTTTACTAAAAAAAAATTGACAAAAAAAAAAGAGTAAGTTGAATGGATGTGAAGGATATTTACAACAGTATTCTTCAGGTCAAAGCTACTATTGGTTAAATAGTTAAGGTTGTGCCATAGGATTAAACCACCCATTTCCGACCCCCTAGAATGACTTTTCCCCTGAGCAAAACAATCGTATCATGTTCATTAGGTACAAATAAGTCTACTGGACCGGTACCCTATATCAAATGTGCTGTTATATAACGTATTTTATAAAAAAAAATTCAGGATTGGTTGGTCCCCTGCGGGACGGTTGAGCTAACGTAGGCTAATGCGATTAGCATGAGGTTGTAAGTAACAAGAAAAAATTCCCAGGACATAGACATATCTGATATTGGCAGAAATCTTACATTCTTGTTAATCTAACTGCACTGTCTAATTTACAGTAGCTATTACAGTGAAATAATATCATGCTATTGTTTGAGGAGAGTGCACAGTTTTCAACATGAAAAGTTATTAATAAACAAATTAGGCATATTTGGGCAGTCTTGATACAACATTTCGAACAGAAATGCAATGGTTCATTGGATCAGTGTAGAACTTTGCACATACACTGCTGCCATCTAGTGGCCAAAATCTAAATTGTCGCCTGGGCTGGAACAGGATATGCATTGGTACCATTTGAAAGTAAATACTGAAGTTTGTGGAAATGTGAAGGGAGTGTAGGATAATACAACACAATAGATCTGGTAAAAAAGAATACAAAGAAAAAAAACAAGTTATTTTGTATTTATTTTGTACCGTCATCTTTGAAATGCAAGAGAAAGGCCACAATGTATTATTCCAGCCCAGATGCAATTTAAATTTTGGCCACTAGATGACAGCAGTGTATGTGCAAAGTTTTAGACTGATCCAATGAACCATTGTATTTCTGTTCAAAATATTGTATCAAGACTGCCCAAATGTGCCAAATTTGTTTATGACAGTGGACAGTGCAGTTAAATTAACAAGAATTTAAGCTTTCTGCCAATATCAGATATGTCTATGTCCTGGGAAATATACTTGTTACTTACAACCTCATGCTAATCGCATTAGCCTACAGTTAGCTCAACCTCATGCTAATCGCATTAGCCTACAGTTAGCTCAACCTCATGCTAATCACATTAGCCTACAGTTAGCTCAACCTCATGCTAATCACATTAGCCTACAGTTAGCTCAACCTCATGCTAATCACATTAGCCTACAGTTAGCTCAACCTCATGCTAATCGCATTAGCCTACAGTTAGCTCAACCTCATGCTAATCGCATTAGCCTACAGTTAGCTCAACCTCATGCTAATCGCATTAGCCTACAGTTAGCTCAACCTCATGCTAATCGCATTAGCCGACAGTTAGCTCACCCTCATGCTAATCGCATTGGCCGACAGTTAGCTCACCGATCCCGAAGCAGAAAGAAAGAAGAAAATAAGTGAGTGTATGAGCTTACCTGTATGAGTGACTGAGCAAGATGTCTGACCCACGAAGATGCACACCTCTTTTATAAAGACAACCAGAGTTCATTGCAACACTCAGTACATTACCTGGTCCACACCTCTTTTATAAAGACAACCAGAGTTCATTGCAACACTCAGTACATTACCTGGTCCACACCTCTTTTATAAAGACAACCAGAGTTTATTGCAACACTCAGTACATTACTTTATAAAGACAACCAGAGTTCATTGCAACACTCAGTACATTACTTTATAAAGACAACCAGAGTTTATTGCAACACTCAGTACATTACTTTATAAAGACAACCAGAGTTTATTGCAACACTCAGTACATTACCTGGTACACACCTCTTTTATAAAGATAACTAATCATTCCTGGAATCACTCTTGTCTGTAAACATCCCACTGGGCACAGACGTCAGTTCAAAGTCTAGTTTGATTTACATTTGGTTGAGTTGTCAGGTTTCGTGAATTCAATATGAAATCAACCCAAAAATGTCACCCTGTCATTGGATATAGGTTCAAAGTTGAGTGAAAAAAGACTTTTTGCAATTACAATCGGTTTTTCACTTTGGTTCAATGTCAAAACATATCATTTTGCTTGTAGAAATTACCTGGAAACAACGTTGATTCAACCAGTGAAGTCTTTTGGGAAGTCTTTGAGATCATAGTTCGGACATATAAAAACTATTTCTAAAATGCATCATTTCAGTTTTTTCCAGGAACTCACTTCACTTTCGATCAAAAGAGGGAAGCTGATGCAAGCACCGGGTATTTTAATCAGCACGTGTTTACTTTGACTATGACGTTACGCCGAATAAGATAAGCAGAGTAAGTTGTTTGCATGACTAATGCCAGGCTCGGCCTACCAGCCATAATTCAGTTTAATATCCTATTATTAGTGTGCCTTTAAACATACTCACTCTGGGTCAACTAGTCAAAGTCCCAGTAGACAATGATAACAGATAGTTACAGATAGTTTTTCCATATAGTCCAGGCGATATGTGAAAATGATGTTCCCTAAACTTGGTACACTTGTAAAGTTTGGGGCCCTGAACATTTTCAGAAATGGAGCTGTCACAAAAACGCCTCCTGGTGGCGTCCATTTAAATATATATATATATATTATATTATATTATTATATTATATTATTATATTATGTTTACAGTACCAGTCAATAGTTTGGACACACCTACTCATTCCAGGGTTTTTCTTTATTTTTTACTATTTTCTACATTGTAGAATAATAGTGAAGACATCAAAACTATGAAATAACACATATGGAATCATGTAGTAACCAAAAAAGTGTTAATCAAATCAACATATATTTTAGATTCTTCAAAGTAGCCACCCTTTGCCTTGATGACATCTTCCAGGTGACTACCTCATGAAGCTGGTTGAGAGAATGGTTGTTTTCAAGTCCAGTGTGTTTGAGCTCTAAAGGAACAGATGCCAACCAGGAACTTAGATGGTATTTTGACACTGCTGGACTCTGGTCTTGCGGTACTGCTGCCGACCCCAGACAACACATGGACCCACCAACTGCACCCATCGCCTACATTGTGGAAGGTACTATTGCAAACCAATCATTAAGGTCTTTTTTATTACCAACCAATCATTAAGGTGTTTTTATTACCAACCAATCATTAAGGTGTTTTTATTACCAACCAATCATTAAGGTGTTTTTATTGCCAACCAATCATTAAGGTGTTTTTATTGCCAACCAATCATTAAGGTGTTTTTATTGCCAACCAATCATTAAGGTGTTTTTATTACCAACCAATCATTAAGGTGTTTTTATTGCCAACCAATCATTAAAGTGTTTTTTATTACCAACCAATCATTAAGGTGTTTTTATTGCCAACCAATCATTAAGGTGTTTTTATTACCAACCAATCATTAAGGTGTTTTTATTACCAACCAATCATTAAGGTGTTTTTTATTACCAACCAATCATTAAGGTGTTTTTATTGCCAACCAATCATTAAGGTGTTTTTATTACCAACCAATCATTAAGGTGTTTTTATTGCCAACCAATCATTAAGGTGTTTTTATTGCCAACCAATCATTAAGATGTTTTTATTGCCAACCAATCATTAAGGTGTTTTTATTGCCAACCAATCATTAAGGTGTTTTTATTGCCAACCAATCATTAAGGTGTTTTTGCTTGAGCCACATAAACAGGACTGAAGGAGGAAGAAAAGAGGGAGGGAGAAAACATCTGATCCAACAAGTTGTTGTAAAAAATTTAATCCAAAGATTAGGCAGAGACTAATTGTATTGTGTAATAGTGAATATTTTTATCCAAGCAGCTGCAAGGTATATCCCTCTCAGATCACAGTCAGAGAAGGAGCTCCCAGAGTAAATGGCTACATGTCCCTTATATAGAGAGAGGTGATAATACAATCATATTGTTTACACAACAGTTATTTTATACAAGCAACAGTTCCAGAACACAATGGCCTTGTGTTTAAGGTTTCAAACATTACAGGAGGCTTTGAAAGACATAACATCACAGTCGCACACAGATCAATAACATTACCCTTGAGAAGTTACAACGGCTCAGCCCATTTCTGCAGCAACAAAAGTTCTGGATTAAACCTCAGCTACATTTTCCTCTGCCAGGACAGGTGATCAGGTGACAAGCCATTATTGACACTCCACGGGAATGTTTGTACTTTGTACTTCCTCTTACCGGCATGGCTCTCTGTCTGACCACCATTTAACTATTAGAGGTAAACTACTAGAGTTTAAGTTCAACTAGGCCTACTGGAGTTAAACTACTAGTTTAAGACCAACTAGTCCATCTAGAGTTAAACTACTAGTTTAAATTCAACTAGGCCTACTAGAGTTAAACTACTAGTTTACATTCAACTAGTCCTACTAGAGTTAAACTACAAGTTTAAGTTCAACTAGGCCTACTGTAGTTAAACTACTAGTTTAAGTTCAACTAGGCCTACTAGAGTTAAACTACTAGAGTTTAAGTTCAACTAGGCCTACTAGAGTTAAATTACTAGTTTAAGTCCAACTAGGCCTACTAGAGTTAAACTACTAGAGTTTAAGTTCAACTAGGCCGACTAGAGTTAAATTACTAGAGTTTAAGTTCAACTAGGCCTACTAGAGTTAAATTACTAGTTTAAGTCCAACTAGTCCATCTAGGGTTAATCTACTAGTTTAAGTTCAACTAGTCCTTCTCAAGTTAAACTACTAGTTTAAGTCCAACTAGGCCTACTAGAGTTAAACTACTAGTTGAAGTTCAACTAGTCCCACTAGAGTTAAACTACTAGTTGAAGTTCAACTAGTACAGCCAGTTCCAATTTACTACCCAGCCCTCCCTGGTAGACCTACAAGTATAAGACAGAACCTGTTTTCTCAAAATGTCCCCACTCATTCAGGTGTGCCCATGATTGACCTCTTTCACTATGACTGTTTGCAACAACATATCTCTAATATCTCAGACAGCGAAGACATGAAGCCTAAAAGCCGTGGATGGCGGCGCTGTGTAAGCAATCAACTCCTGGGCGTCAAACTACGGTGGCTCTTTGAACATGTAGAACCGTCTGTAATTAAATAGAAAGTGTTGGCTGATTTTCTGGTCAGATAGGAGAAACCGCCGCAGTTTTCAACCATTTCGTCTTTGTGGTGTTAAAGGCTTTAAAGGAACAGATACCAACTATGATCTGAGATGGTATACTTTCCTAAAAAAAACTAAATGAAAACATTATCACTTGCAGACATAATGCAGACACTGAGAAAATTATTCGGACTCTTCACCTGTACAACTTGATATACAGTTGAAGTAGGAAGTTTACATATACCTTAGTCAAATACATTTAAACTCAGTTTTTCACAATTCCTGACATTTCATCCTAGTAAAAATTCCTGTCTTTGGTCAGTTAGGATCACCACTTTATTTTAAGAATGTGAAATGTCAGAATAATAGTTGAGAGAATGATTTATTTCAGCTTATATTTATTTCATCACATTCCCAGTGGGTCAGAAGTTTACATACTCTCAATTAGTATTTGGTAGAGTGGTTGAAAAACTAGAGTTAATGACTCCAACCTAAGTGTATGTAAACTTCCAACTTCAACTGTAGGTAATTCTGGCAACCAGCCAATGATATTCACATGTGACTGTTTAAAAGGTTCTCTATACGCCCGGAGTTTCACAGCGGTCTAAAGCACTGCATCTCAGTGCAAGAGGTGTCACTACAGTCCCTGGTTAAAATCCAGGCTGTATCACATCTGGACGTGATTGGGAATCCCATCGGGTGTTGCACAATTGGCCCAGCGTCGTCCAGGTTTGGCCGGGGTAGGCCGTCATTGTAAATAAGAGATTGTTCATCACTGACTAGTTAAAAAAAAAAAAAAGGTTAAACATAAAATAAAAAATTGTCCAGAGAGATTCTACAAACTCTGGACTCTGTCTCTCCTCTCTCTCTTACGTGATGGCTGTGTTACTTTTGGCTGTCGTGACCTCAACCTGGAGCTGAGCTGTGACGAAATCTACACCAACACCTCGACAGAGACTGGCTGTCTACACCATCTACCCAACTTTGACACCTGTCCAGGTGTACTGTGACATGGACCCTGGTGGAGGGAAGTGAACTGGGAGTATCGCAGCATTATGTTGTGTTCTTTATTATCAGTTTTGCATTTGTTTGTTTTTACAGGTTTTTGTTACATATACATTTGACATTTCATGTTGGGTTCTTTAGTGCAACCGCTGTGTCAGATTTGAAAAACACTTTACGGAAAAAGCAAACCATGCAATAATCTGAGACGGCGCTCAGAAAAAAAAAATATATATATCCGCCATGTTGGAGACAACAGAAATCAGAAATAACATTATAAATATTCACTTACCTTTGATGATCTTCATCAGAATGCACTCCCAGGAGTCCTAGTTCCACAATAAATGCTTGATTTGTTCGATAATGTCCATTATTTATGTCCAAGTAGCTACTTTTGTTAGGGCTTAGGTACACAAATCCAAACGCTCGTGCAAAAAAAAAAAAGTTATATTACAGGTCTTAGAAACATTTCAAACTAAGTATAGAATCAATTTTTTAGGATGTTTTCATCATAAATCTTCAATAACGTTCCAACCGGAGAAATCCTTTGTCTGTAGAGCCCTAGGAAGTACAGCTTCATCCATATCCCACTGTGTATTCAATAGGGGCTGGGTTGAAAACCGACAAACCTCAGACTTCCCACTTCCTGTTTGGATTTCTTCTCAGGTTTTCGCCTGCCATAGGAGTTCTGTTATACTCACAGACATCATTCAAACAGTTTTAGAATCTTCAGAGTGTTTTCTATCCAATACTAATAATAATAATAATATGCATATATTAGCAACTGGGACCGAGGAGCAGGCCGTTTACTCTGGGCACCTTTCATCCCAGCTACTCAATACTGCCCCTGCAGCCATAAGAAGTTATTAACATAGAGCTCCAGTTAGTTCTAGAATCGGTAACCAGCAATAGGTTTAACACAGAGCTCCAGTCAGTTATAGAATGGGTAACTAGCAATAGGATGGTGATAAAAATGTAATGAACTAAAAGCACAATTTTTGGGACAAATCACACGCTCAACCCTAAACCTCATCTGGATCTTTATATGAATTATGTGGCTACTGAGCAAGTTGAAGAGAATAAACTGCTGGGTGTCACCCTGGATAGCAAGATATCATGGTCGAAACATAAAAACACAATGGGCAACTAAAATGGGAAGAGGTAAATCTTTGTCTATTTATTGAGGCTACCAGACAGCAATTTTCAATATTTTGTCTACAACACCTTTTGATTATGTACAGTAGTCAGCCGACCAGATAGGACCAGTCAGCCGACCAGATAGGACCAGTCAGCCGACCAGATAGGACCAGTCAGCCGACCCAGATAGGACCAGTCAGCCGACCCGGATAGGACCAGTCAGCCGACCAGATAGGACCAGTCAGCCGACCAGATAGGACCAGTCAGCCGACCAGATAGGACGAGTCAGCCGACCAGATAGGACCAGTCAGCCGACCAGTTAGGTCCTGTCAGCCGGACAGATAGGACCAGTCGGCTGACCGGATAGGACCAGTCGGCCGACCGGATAGGACCAGTCAGCCGACCAGATAGGACCAGTCAGCTGACCAGATAGGACCAGTCAGCTGACCAGATAGGACCAGTCAGCAGGACAGATAGGACCAGTCAGCCGACCAGATAGGACCAGTCAGCCGACCAGATAGGACCAGTCAGCCGACCAGATAGGACCAGTCAGCCGACCCGGATAGGACCAGTCAGCCGACCCGGATAGGACCAGTCAGCCGACCAGATAGGACCAGTCAGCCGACCCAGATAGGACCAGTCAGCCGACCCAGATAGGACCAGTCAGCCGACCAGATAGGACCAGTCAGCCGACCAGATAGGACCAGTCAGCCGACCAGATAGGACCAGTCAGCCGACCAGATAGGACCTGTCAGCCGACCAGATAGGACCAGTCAGCAGGACAGATAAGACCAGTCAGCAGGACAGATAGGACCAGTCAGCAGGACAGATAGGACCAGTCAGCCGACCAGATAGGACCAGTCAGCCGACCCGGATAGGACCGGTCAGCCGACCAGATAGGACCAGTCAGCCGACCAGATAGGACCAGTCAGCCGACCAGATAGGACCAGTCAGCCGACCAGATAGGACCAGTCAGCCGACCAGATAGGACCAGTCAGCCGACCAGATAGGACCAGTCAGCCGACCAGATAGGACCAGTCAGCCGACCAGATAGGACCAGTCAGCCGACCAGATAGGACCAGTCAGCCGACCAGATAGGACCAGTCAGCCGACCAGATATGACCAGTCAGCCGACCAGTTAGGACCAGTCAGCCGGACAGATAGGACCAGTCAGCCGACCAGATATGACCAGTCAGCCGACCAGTTAGGACCAGTCAGCCGGACAGATAGGACCAGTCGGCCGGACAGATAGGACCAGTCAGCCGACCAGATAGGACCAGTCAGCCGACCCGGATAGTAACAGTCGGCCGGACAGATGGTAGCAGTCAGCCGACCAGATAGGACCAGTCGGCCGGACAGATGGTAGCAGTCGGCCGGACAGATAGTAACAGTCAGCCGACCAGATAGGACCAGTCAGCCGACCAGATAGGACCAGAAAGCCGGACAGATAGGACCAGTCAGCCGACCAGATAGGACCAGTCGGTCGGACAGATGGTAGCAGTCGGCCGGACAGATGGTAGCAGTCGGCCGGACAGATGGTAGCAGTCAGCCGGACAGATAGGACCAGTCAGCCGACCAGGTAGTACCAGTCAGCCGACCAGATAGGACCAGTCAGCCGACCAGATAGGACCTGTCAGCCGACCAGATAGGACCTGTCAGCCGACCAGATAGGACCTGTCAGCCGACCAGATAGGACCTGTCAGCCGACCAGATAGGACCTGTCAGCCGACCAGATAGGACCTGTCAGCCGACCAGATAGGACCAGTCAGCCGACCAGATAGTACCAGGCGACATGCCAGATAGGACCAGTTTCATCTTCCTGTGTATTCGTCTGTTCATAGTGAACCACAAAGTGAACCACGAAGTCCAATGCAGATACAGCCCCACTAGGTAAATATACACCTTCGCCTAGGCGACACAGCTACTCGGAAACTATACCCACCTAGAGTAGTCTAGGGTCTAATCTGATGAGTAGGTTTGGTCTGTAGAGTAGTGTAGGGTCTAATCTGATGAGTAGGGTGGTCTGTAGAGTAGTCTAGGGTCAAATATGTGAGTAGGGTGGTCTGTAGAGTAGTCTAGGGTCTAATCTGATGAGTAGGGTGGTCTGTAGAGTAGTCTAGGGTCTAATATGATGAGTAGGGTTGGTCTGTAGAGTGGTCTAGGGTCTAATATATTGAGTAGGGTGGTCTCTAGAGTAGTCTAGGGTCTAATCTGATGAGTAGGGTGGTCTGTAGAGTAGTCTAGGGTTTATTATGATGAGTAGGGGTGGTCTGTAGAGTAGTCTAGGGTCGAATATGATGAGTAGGGTGGTCTGTTAAGTAGTCTAGGGTCTAATATGATGAGTAGGGTAGTCTGTGGAGTAGTCTAGGGTTAATATGATGAGTAGGGTGGTCTGTAGAGTAGTCTAGAGTTAATATATTGAGTAGGGTGGTCTCTAGAGTAGTCTAGGGTCTAATATGTTGAGTAGGGTGGTCTGTAGAGTAGTCTAGGGTCTAATATATTGAGTAGGGTGGTCTGTAGAGTAGTCTAGGGTCTAATATGATGAGTAGGGTTGGTCTGTAGAGTAGTCTAGGGTCTAATATATTGAGTAGGGTGGTCTCTAGAGTAGTCTAGGGTCTAATCTGATGAGTAGGGTGGTCTGTAGAGTAGTCTAGGGTTTATTATGATGAGTAGGGGTGGTCTGTAGAGAAGTCTAGGGTCGAATATGATGAGTAGGGTGGTCTGTTAAGTAGTCTAGGGTCTAATATGATGAGTAGGGTAGTCTGTAGAGTAGTCTAGGGTTAATATGATGAGTAGGGTGGTCTGTAGAGTAGTCTAGAGTTAATATATTGAGTAGGGTGGTCTCTAGAGTAGTCTAGGGTCTAATATGTTGAGTAGGGTGGTCTGTAGAGTAGTCTAGGGTCTAATATATTGAGTAGGGTGGTCTGTAGAGTAGTCTAGGGTCTAATATATTGAGTAGGGTGGTCTGTAGAGCAGTCCAGGGTCTAATATATTGAGTAGGGTGGTCTGTAGAGTAGTCTAGGGTTTATTATGATGAGTAGGGGTGGTCTGTAGAGTAGTCTAGGGTCTAATATGATGAGTAGGGTGGTCTGTAGAGTAGTCTAGGGTCTAATATATTGAGTAGGGTGGTCTGTAGAGTAGTCTAGGGTCTAATATATTGAGTAGGGTGGCCTGTAGAGTAGTCTAGGGTATAATCTGATGAGTAGGGTGGTCTGTAGAGTAGTCTAGGGTCTAATATGATGAGTAGGGTTGGTCTGTAGAGTAGTCTAGGGTCTAATATATTGAGTAGGTTGGTCTCTAGAGTAGTCTAGGGTCTAATCTGATGAGTAGGGTGGTCTGTAGAGTAGTCTAGGGTTTATTATGATGAGTAGGGGTGGTCTGTAGAGTAGTCTAGGGTTAATATGATGAGTAGGGTGGTCTGTAGAGTAGTCTAGAGTTAATATATTGAGTAGGGTGGCCTGTAGAGTAGTCTAGAGTTAATATATTGAGTAGGGTGGTCTCTAGAGTAGTCTAGAGTTAATATATTGAGTAGGGTGGTCTCTAGAGTAGTCTAGAGTTAATATATTGAGTAGGGTGGTCTCTAGAGTAGTCTAGGGTCTAATATGTTGAGTAGGGTGGACTGTAGAGTAGTCTCGGGTCTAATATATTGAGTAGGGTGGTCTGTAGAGTAGTCTAGGGTCTAATATATTGAGTAGGGTGGTCTGTAGAGCAGTCTAGGGTCTAATATATTGAGTAGGGTGGTCTGTAGAGTAGTCTAGTGTCTAATATATTGAGTAGGGTGGTCTGTAGAGTAGTCTAGGGTCTAATATGATGAGTAGGGTGGTCTGTAGAGTAGTCTAGGGTCTAATATGATGAGTAGGGTGGTCTGTAGAGTAGTCTAGTGTCTAATATGATGAGTAGGGTGGTCTGTAGAGTAGTCTAGGGTCTAATATATTGAGTAGGGTGGTCTGTAGAGTAGTCTAGGGTCTAATATATTGAGTAGGGTGGTCTGTAGAGTAGTCTAGGGTCTAATATATTGAGTAGGGTGGTCTGTAGAGTAGTCTAGGGTCTAATATATTGAGTAGGGTGGTCTGTTTTACTGGCAGAGTGTGTGTGTGTGTGTGTGTGTGTGTGTGTGTGTGTGTGTGTGTGTGTGTGTGTGTGTGTGTGTGTGTGTGTGTGTGTGTGTGTGACAGTTGGAAACACCACTTAACGCCTTAAACACTAGTGCTTCAGCTTTGGCCTCCTCTGTCTGTCTGTGGAAGGTGAAGGTTAATCTCAACGTTGTACGGCTCACACACACCGTCATTGAAGGATATACAAAATCTCCTATCCGTTTTTTAAAAACGATTTTGGAACAATGATTTTAAACGTGTGTGATCTCAGTTATGTGAAATGTCAAAATTGTGATAAATGTGAAAGAACATGAACCATGAATTCATATGACAACAATATGCACACAACCAGGTCAAGAGTGCTCTATGGTGGTAAGGAACAACCAACTACTGCCCTCTAGGGAACAAAACAAGTATTACATCAATTACTGCCCTCTAGGGAACACAACAAGTATTACATCAACTATTGCCCTCTAGGGAACACAACAAGTATTACATCAACTACTGCCCTCTAGGGAACAAAACAAGTATTACATCAACTATTGCCCTCTAGGGAACAAAACAAGTATTACATCAACTACTGCTGTCTAGGGAACAAAACAAGTATTACATCAACTACTGCCCTGTAGAGAACAAAACAAGTATTACATCAACTACTGCCCTCTAGGGAACAAAACAAGTATTACATCAACTACTGCCCTCTAGGGAACAAAACAAGTATTATATCAACTACTGCCCTCTAGAGAACACAACAAGTATTACATCAACTACTGCCCTCTAGGGAACACAACAAGTATTACATCAACTACTGCCCTCTAGGGAACACAACAAGTATTACATCAACTACTGCCCTCTAGGGAACACAACAAGTATTATATCAACTACTGCCCTCTAGAGAACACAACAAGTATTACATCAACTACTGCCCTCTAGGGAACACAACAAGTATTACATCAACTACTGCCCTCTAG
>NC_048580.1:4509270-4529270 GCF_013265735.2 Oncorhynchus mykiss
TGATTTGCTTGATCCCTCCCTCTCTTAAAGCCATGGCTGCTCTAGTGATTAGGTCATGAGTCGACCGCAGGCGTTTCTAGAGGATCTATTATCATGGAATTAGAATGGGTCTCTCCACTGAGTCTGTCCATGTAGAACCAGATATACTGATGATTCCCCCCCCTCCGATTCTGTTTTACTGCAATTGTGTCAGCCCTTCGCTTGGAGGCTGCTTGTCTCCATGAGTGTGTGTGTGTGTGTGTGTGTGTGTGTGTGTGTGTGTGTGTGTGTGTGTGTGTGTGTGTGTGTTTTCACTCCTCAGTAACCAGCAACACAGACTCACCTCTCGCCTTTGGAGACTAATTTAATATTCCACTGGGTAATGTATGCTGAACTAATTCTCTACAGGAATGGAAGGATGGTTTGGAGGAAGGAATGAACGATAGAGAGAAGGGGAGGAGAGAGGGAGAGCGAGAAAGAGAGAGATTGGGAGAGAGAGAGAGAGAGAGAGGGGGGGAGAAATAGAGCGAGAGAGAGAGAGGAGGAGGAGAGAGGGAGAGCGAGAAAGAGAGAGAGAGAGAGAAATAGAGAGAGGGGGGAGAGAGAGAGAGCGAGTGGGGGGGAGAGAGAGAGAGAGAGAGGGAGAGAGAGAGAGAGAGAGAGAGAGGGGGGAGAGAGAGAGAGAGAGAGAGAGAGAGAGAAATAGAGCGAGAAAGAGAGAGAGAAATAGAGAGAGGGGGAGAGAGAGAGAAGGAGAGAGAGAGAGAGTGAGAGAGAGAGGGAGAGAGAGAGAGAAAGAGAGAGAGAGAAATAGAGAGAGAAAGAGATAGAGAAATAGAGAGAGGGGGAGAGAGAGAGAGAGAGAGAGAAATAGAGCGAGAGAGAGAGAGAGAGAGAAATAGAGCGAGAGAGAGAAACAGAGCGAGAGAGAGAGAGAAAGTCGGGGGGAAAATAAATCTGCTGTGAATAATTATCCCCGGTGTCCCTGTAGCAACACTCTGTGAAGTCGCTGTCAATAAAATATTGAACAACACAATCCATTTAAATGTAGCCTCAAGAGAGGGAACTGTGATGGTGCGGTGCCGTTGAAAAGATAGGGTTGTGGTAGCAATCAGAAACAGCAGTAGTAGACACTGTGTGTGCCCTAAATGCACTCTATTCAACATTAGGGCTTTGGTCAAAAGTATTGCACTGGGGAATAGGCGGCCACTTGGGATTCAAACAACAGACACAGACAGGGAGAAAGAGGAGAGACAGACTAAGACCACATAGACCTGCCTACAGACCGGCTTGGGAGGAGAAGGTTTGTGTTCCAAAATAACATTCTATTCACTATATAGTGCAATACCTTTTGACCGGAGCCCTTTGGGGAATAGGGTGCCGTTTGGGACACATCCAGGAGCTAGCTCATCATCATCATTACGTTTAACTTGTCAAAACAGCAGGGTTCCCTGTCTCCGCCCATTGGTATTTAGTGTCCTGAGGGAAGGAACAGAGGGGCTCCCTGACTCCGTGCATTGGTATTTAGTGTCCTGAGGGAAGAAACAGAGGGGCTCCCTGACTCCGCCCATTGGTATTTAGTGTCCTGAGGGAAGAAACGGAGGGGCTCCCTGACTCCGCCCATTGGTAATTAGTGTCCTGAGGGAAGAAAGAGGGGCTCCCTGACTCCGCCCATTGGTATTTAGTGTCCTGAGCGAAGCCTTGAACTACTGGGAATAAGTCAGGAGGGGATGGGATGAAGAATAAAATGAGGATGGTCTCCCCTGTGGTTTTACAGAGATCCAATTGTAGGTCCTAAAGAGTCCTGAAGACTCTCTACTGACTAAAGATCCTGAAGACCTCGCTACTGATTAAATATCCTGAAGAACTCTCTACTGACTAAAGATCCTGAAGACCTCTCTAGTGATTACAGGTTCTGAAGACCTCTCTACTGATTACAGGTTCTGAAGACCTCTCTACTGATTAAAGATCCTGAAGAACTCTCTACTGATTAAAGATCCTGAAGACCTCTCTACTGATTAAAGACCCTGAAGACCTCTCTACTGATTAAAGATCCTGAAGACCTCTCTACTGATTACAGGTTCTGAAGAACTCTCTAGTGATTAAAGATCCTGAAGAACTCTCTACTGATTAAAGATCCTGAAGAACTCTCTACTGATTAAAGATCCTGAAGACCTCTCTACTGATTAAAGACCCTGAAGACCTCTCTACTGATTAAAGATCCTGAAGACCTCTCTACTGATTACAGGTTCTGAAGACCTCTCTACTGATTAAAGATCCTGAAGACCTCTACTGATTAAAGATCCTGAAGATCTCTCTAATGATTAAAGATCCTGAAGACCTCTCTACTGATTACAGGCCTTGAAGACCTCTCTACTGATTACAGGTTCTGAAGACCTCTCTACTGATTACAGGTTCTGAAGACCTCTCTACTGATTAAAGATCCTGAAGACCTCTCTACTGATTACAGGTTCTGAAGACCTCTCTACTGATTAAAGATCCTGAAGACCTCTCTACTGATTAAAGATCCCGAGGACTCTCTACTGAATAAAGATCCTGAAGACCTCTCTAGTGATTAAAGATCCTGAAGACCTCTCTAGTGATTAAAGATCCTGAAGACCTCTCTAGTGATTCAAGATCCTGAAGACCTCTCTACTGATTAAAGATCTGGAAGACCTCTCTACTGATTAAATATCCTGAAGACATCTTCATGAATACGTCCTGGTCTAATCTCTCTGTGCCTTAGGAATGCCAAACAGAGAAACCTGAAAGAAAGGCCAGTCTTATTGCTACATGTGTCTCTATTGGTTGGTCTAGATATGCAGTGCTTGACTAGTTCCAGCAACTGATAGCCACTTCTTGAGATTGTAAATAACAGGTACTACTGGTTTTTATTAAGTGTTTTACAGAACAATTACTAAAGTTCACATACTCATGGCTTACACGTAGAGGAATGCTTTTGGTGTTATATGGAGGAGTGTAGATGGTGTTATACAGAGGAGTGTAGCGGGTGTTATACAGAGTGTAGATGGTGTTATACAGAGGAGTACAGATGGTGTTATATAGAGTGTAGATGGTGTTATACAGAGGAGTGTAGATGGTGTTATACAGAGGAGTGTAGATGGTGTTATACAGAGGAGTGTAAAGGGTTATACAGAGGAGTGTAGATGGTGTTATACAGAGGAGTGTAGATGGTGTTATACAGAGGAGTGTAGATGGTGTCATACAGAGGAGTGTAGATGGTGTTATACAGAGGAGTGTAGATGGTGTTATACAGAGGAGTGTAGATGGTGTTATACAGAGGAGTGTAGATGGTGTTATACAGAGGAGTGTAGAGGGTGTTATACAGAGGAGTGTAGATGGTGTTATACAGAGGAGTGTAGATGGTGTTATACAGAGGAGTGTAGATGGTGTTATACAGAGGAGTGTAGATGGTGTTATACAGAGGAGTGTAGAGGGTGTTATACAGAGGAGTGTAAAGGGTTATACAGAGGAGTGTAGAGGGTGTTATACAGAGGAGTGTAGATGGTGTTATACAGAGGAATGTAGAAGGTGTTATACAGAGGAGTGTAAAGGGTTATACAGAGGAGTGTAGATGGTGTTATACAGAGGAGTGTAGATGGTGTTATACAGAGGAGTACAGATGGTGTTATACAGAGGAGTACAGATGGTGTTATATAGAGTGTAGATGGTGTTATACAGAGGAGTGTAGAAGGTGTTATACAGAGGAGTGTAGATGGTGTTATACAGAGGAGTGTAGATGGTGTTATACAGAGGAGTGTAGATGGTGTTATACAGAGGAGTGTAGAGGGTGTTATACAGAGGAGTGTAGATGGTGTTATACAGAGGAGTGTAGATGGTGTTATACAGAGGAGTGTAGATGGTGTTATACAGAGGAGTGTAGCGGGTGTTATACAGAGGAGTGTAAAGGGTTATACAGAGGAGTGTAGATGGTGTTATACAGAGGAGTGTAAAGGGTTATACAGAGGAGTGTAGAGGGTGTTATACAGAGGAGTGTAGATGGTGTTATACAGAGGAGTGTAGATGGTGTTATACAGAGGAGTGTAGATGGTGTTATACAGAGGAGTGTAGATGGTGTTATACAGAGGAGTGTAGAGGGTGTTATACAGAGTGTAGATGGTGTTATACAGAGGAGTACAGATGGTGTTATATAGAGTGTAGATGGTGTTATACAGAGGAGTGTAGATGGTGTTATACAGAGGAGTGTAGATGGTGTTATACAGAGGAGTGTAAAGGGTTATACAGAGGAGTGTAGATGGTGTTATACAGAGGAGTACAGATGGTGTTATATAGAGTGTAGATGGTGTTATACAGAGGAGTGGAGATGGTGTTATAGAGAGGAGTGTAGAGGGTGTTATACAGAGGAGTGTAGATGGTGTTATACAGAGGAGTGTAGATGGTGTTATACAGAGGAGTGTAGATGGTGTTATACAGAGGAGTGTAGATGGTGTTATACAGAGGAGTGTAGAAGGTGTTATACAGAGGAGTGTAAAGGGTTATACAGAGGAGTGTAGATGGTGTTATACAGAGGAGTGTAGATGGTGTTATACAGAGGAGTGTAGATGGTGTTATACAGAGGAGTGTAAAGGGTTATACAGAGGAGTGTAGAGGGTGTTATACAGAGGAGTGTAGATGGTGTTATACAGAGGAGTGTAGATGGTGTCATACAGAGGAGTGTAGATGGTGTTATACAGAGGAGTGTAGATGGTGTTATACAGAGGAGTGTAGATGGTGTTATACAGAGGAGTGTAGATGGTGTTATACAGAGGAGTGTAGAAGGTGTTATACAGAGGAGTGTAGATGGTGTTATACAGAGGAGTGTAGATGGTGTTATACAGAGGAGTGTAGATGGTGTTATACAGAGGAGTGTAGATGGTGTTATACAGAGGAGTGTAGATGGTGTTATACAGAGGAGTGTAGAGGGTGTTATACAGAGGAGTGTAGATGGTGTTATACAGAGGAGTGTAGATGGTGTTATACAGAGGAGTGTAGATGTATATTTTTTCATTCCTTTAGAAGAAGACTTTTCTTTTTGACTCCCCTTCAGGAGCCAGACGTCTTCATTATTTCACATTTTCTTATTAAAACCAAATATGTTATCTATAATATAATATATCTCCAGGGCAATGCCTTCCTGGCCGTTAGTGTAATAGAGTATAATGCATGTGAAAACACTGGGCTATATACTGTGTGTGAAACAGAAACCCACTGTCCTCTACCCCGGAGAGCCATGTGCAAGCTGAATAATTTACTCAGAGAGAAATGATAATAACAGCATTATCCTTTCACCATTACCGTGTGTGAAAACGGGAGCAGCTGATTGGAAGAGACAAGCCTTGTTCCATCACTTTGCCTCTCTCTACACACCCATCCTCATTTCATTCTTCATCCCCTCCTGACTTATTACCAGTAATTCAAGCCCCCCCCCCCCCCCAGCTCACTAAACTGCCACAAATGCAACGCAAATGCAAATGCAAGGACCATTCGTATGGATTTTGAATCCGAGCTGGGTGTTGTTGAATCTGAGCTGGGTGTTGTTGAATCTGAGCTGGGTGTTGTTGAATCCGAGCTGGGTGTTGTTGAATCTGAGCTGGGTGTTGTTGAATCTGAGCTGGGTGTTGTTGAATCCGAGCTGGGTGTTGTTGAATCTGAGCTGGGTGTTGTTGAATCCGAGCTGGGTGTTGTTGAATCTGAGCTGGGTGTTGTTGAATCTGAGCTGGGTGTTGTTGAATCTGATCTGGGTGTTGTTGAATCCGAGCTGGGTAATGTTGAATCTGAGCTGGGTGTTGTTGAATCCGAGCTGGGTGTTGTTGAATCTGAGCTGGGTGTTGTTGAATCTGAGCTGGATGTTGTTGAATTTGAGCTGGGTGCTGTTGAATCTGAGCTGGGTGTTGTTGAATCCGAGCTGGGTGTTGTTGAATCTGAGCTGGGTGTTGTTGAATCCGAGCTGGGTGTTGTTGAATCTGAGCTGGGTGTTGTTGAATCTGATCTGGGTGTTGTTGAATCCGAGCTGGGTAATGTTGAATCTGAGCTGGGTGTTGTTGAATCCGAGCTGGGTGTTGTTGAATCTGAGCTGGGTGTTGTTGAATCTGAGCTGGATGTTGTTGAATTTGAGCTGGGTGCTGTTGAAGCTGAGCTGGGTGTTGTTGAATCCGAGCTGCTTATTGTTGAATCTGAGCTGGGTGTTGTTGAATCTGAGCTGGGTGTTGTTGAATCTGAGCTGGGTGTTGTTGAATCTGAGCTCGGTGCTGTTGAATCTGAGCTGGGTGTTGTTGAATCTGAGCTAGGTGCTGTTTCAACATTAATATTTAAGTGAAAGCCAGAGAGGAGTGCAGGGAAATGTAACTGTTTAAGTCAATGAGGAATCAGGGAGTCTAGATAACTGCTGGTGTGGTTTAATTAACTGTTAACAAAAGCCGCTATTGTCTTCCACACCACACATAACCAATGCCCCATTTTCCATCACAAATGATTGATATTATATGTCCTAAATGGCACACTAGTCCCTATATAATGCACTAGTTCCTATATAGTGCCCTATTCCCTATATAATGCACTAGTTCCTATATAGTGCCCTATTCCCTATATAATGCACTATTCCCTATATGATGCACTATTCCCTATATAATGCACCCTATTCCCTAAATAAGGAACCATAGTCCCTATATAATGCACTAGTCCCTATATAATGCACTATTCCCTATATGATGCACTATTCCCTATATAATGCACCCTATTCCCTAAATAAGGAACCATAGTCCCTATATAATGCACTAGTCCCTATATAATGCACTATTCCCTATATAATGCACTATTCCCTATATGATGCACTATTCCCTATATAATGCACTATTCCCTATATAATGCACCCTATTCCCTAAATAAGGAACCATAGTCCCTATATAATGCACTAGTCCCTATATAATGCACTATTCCCTGTATAATGAACTATTCCCTATATAATGCACTATTCCCTATATAATGCACTGTTATCCTATATAATGCACTATTCCCTATATAATGCACTAGTCCCTATATAATGCACTATTCCCTATATAATGCACTATTCCCTATATAATGCACTATTCCCTATATAATGCACTATTCCCTATATAATGCACTATTCCCTATATAATGCACTATTCCCTATATAATGCACTAGTCGCTATATAATGCACTAGTCCCTATATAATGCACTAGTCCCTATATAATGCACTATTCCCTATATAATGCACTATTCCCTATATAATGCACTATTCCCTATATAATGCACTATTCCCTATATAATGCACTATTCCCTATATAATGCACTAGTCGCTATATAATGCACTAGTCGCTATATAATGCACTAGTCGCTATATAATGCACTAGTCGCTATATAATGCACTAGTCGCTATATAATGCACTATTCCCTATATAATGCACTAGTCCCTATATAATGCACTAGTCCCTATATAATGCACTATTACCTATATAATGCACTAGTCGCTATATAATGCACTATTCCCTATATAATGCACTAGTCCCTACATAATGCACAAGTCCCTATATAATGCACTATTACCTATATAATGCACTAGTCCCTATATAATGCACTATGCCCTATATAATGCACAATACCCTATATAATGCACTATTCCCTATACAATGCACTATTCCCTATATAATGCACTAGTCCCTATATAATGCACTAGTCCCTACATAATGCACTAGTCCCTATATAATGCACTAGTCCCTACATAATGCACAAGTCCCTATATAATGCACTAGTCCCTATATAATGCACTATTCCCTATACAATGCACTATTCCCTATATAATGCACTATTCCCTATATAATGCACTATTCCCTATATAATGCACTAGTTCCTATATAGTGCCCTATTCCCTATATAATGCACTATTCCCTATATGATGCACTATTCCCTATATAATGCACCCTATTCCCTAAATAAGGAACCATAGTCCCTATATAATGCACTAGTCCCTATATAATGCACTATTCCCTATATGATGCACTATTCCCTATATAATGCACCCTATTCCCTAAATAAGGAACCATAGTCCCTATATAATGCACTAGTCCCTATATAATGCACTATTCCCTATATAATGCACTATTCCCTATATGATGCACTATTCCCTATATAATGCACTATTCCCTATATAATGCACCCTATTCCCTAAATAAGGAACCATAGTCCCTATATAATGCACTAGTCCCTATATAATGCACTATTCCCTGTATAATGAACTATTCCCTATATAATGCACTATTCCCTATATAATGCACTGTTATCCTATATAATGCACTATTCCCTATATAATGCACTATTCCCTATATAATGCACTATTCCCTATATAATGCACTATTCCCTATATAATGCACTAGTCGCTATATAATGCACTAGTCCCTATATAATGCACTAGTCCCTATATAATGCACTATTCCCTATATAATGCACTATTCCCTATATAATGCACTATTCCCTATATAATGCACTATTCCCTATATAATGCACTATTCCCTATATAATGCACTAGTCGCTATATAATGCACTAGTCCCTATATAATGCACTAGTCCCTACATAATGCACAAGTCCCTATATAATGCACTATTACCTATATAATGCACTAGTCCCTATATAATGCACTATGCCCTATATAATGCACAATACCCTATATAATGCACTATTCCCTATACAATGCACTATTCCCTATATAATGCACTAGTCCCTATATAATGCACTAGTCCCTACATAATGCACAAGTCCCTATATAATGCACTATTCCCTATATAATGCACTAGTCGCTATATAATGCACTAGTCCCTATATAATGCACTAGTCCCTATATAATGCACTAGTCCCTATATAATGCACTATGCCCTATATAATGCACAATACCCTATATAATGCACTATTCCCTATACAATGCACTATTCCCTATATAATGCACTATTCCCTATATAATGCACTATTCCCTATACAATGCACTATTCCCTATATAATGCACTATTCCCTATATAATGCACTAGTCCCTATATAATGCACTAGTCGCTATATAATGCACTAGTCCCTATATAATGCACTAGTCCCTATATAATGCACTATTCCCTATATAATACACTATTCCCTATATAATACACTATTCCCTATATAATGCACTATGCCCTATATAATGCACAATACCCTATATAATGCACTATTCCCTATATAATGCACTAGTCCCTATATAATGCACTATTCCCTATATAATGCACTATTCCCTATATAATGCACTAGTCCCTATATAATGCACTATTCCCTATATAATGCACTATTCCCTATATAATGCACTAGTCCCTATATAATGCACTAGTCCCTATATAATGCACTGTTCCCTACTTAATGCACCATTTCCCCACAGGAAAAAAAGACAGTCTGCAATGAAATAACTATTCTATTCTTAAATGTCCTTTTCCAGCCATTTTGTGCAGTAATACATTTCTTGGATTGTTTACCTTATTTAAATCATTCAAATTAATATAAAAGAGGAACAAACACAAGCTGGAGATTTGAACAGACGACCTCTCCGTAATCAATAAACTGGAGATTTGAACAGACGACCTCTCCATAATCAATGAACTGGAGATTTGAACAGACGACCTCTCCGTAATCAATGAACTGGAGATTTGAACAGACGACCTCTCCATAATCAATGAACTGGAGATTTGAACAGACGACCTCTTTATAATTAATAAGCTGGAGATTTGAACAGACGACCTCTCCGTAATCAATGAACTGGAGATTTGAACAGACGACCTCTCCGTAACCAATAAACTGGAGATTTGAACAGACGACCTCTTTATAATTAATAAGCTGGAGATTTGAACAGACGACCTCTTTATAATTAATAAGCTGGAGATTTGAACAGACGACCTCTCCGTAATCAATGAACTGGAGATTTGAACAGACGACCTCTCCGTAACCAATAAACTGGAGATTTGAACAGACGACCTCTCCGTAATCAATAAACTGGAGATTTGAACAGACGACCTCTCCATAATCAATAAACTGGAGATTTGAACAGACGACCTCTCCGTAATCAATAAACTGGAGATTTGAACAGACGACCTCTCCATAATCAATGAACTGGAGATTTGAACAGACGACCTCTCCGTAATCAATAAACTGGAGATTTTAACAGACGACCTCTCCGTAATCAATAAACTGGAGATTTGAACAGACGACCTCTCCATAATCAATAAACTGGAGATTTGAACAGACGACCTCTCCGTAATCAATAAACTGGAGATTTGAACAGACAACCTCTCCGTAATCAATAAACTGGAGATTTGAACAGACAACCTCTCCATAATCAATAAACTGGAGATTTGAACAGACGACCTCTCCATAATCAATAAACTGGAGATTTGAACAGACGACCTCTCCATAATCAATAAACTGGAGATTTGAACAGACGACCTCTCCATAATCAATAAACTGGAGATTTGAACAGACGACCTCTCCGTAATCAATAAACTGGAGATTTGAACAGATGACCTCTCCTCAGTCAATAAACTGGAGATTTGAACAGACAACCTCTCCGTAATCAATAAACTGGAGATTTGAACAGATGACCTCTCCTCAGTCAATAAACTGGAGATTTGAACAGACGACCTCTCCATAATCAATAAACTGGAGATTTGAACAGACGACCTCTCCATAATCAATAAACTGGAGATTTGAACAGACGACTTCTCCGTAATCAATAAACTGGAGATTTGAACAGATGACCTCTCCTCAGTCAATAAACTGGAGATTTGAACAGACAACCTCTCCGTAATCAATAAACTGGAGATTTGAACAGATGACCTCTCCTCAGTCAATAAACTGGAGATTTGAACAGACAACCTCTCCATAATCAATAAACTGGAGATTTGAACAGACGACCTCTCCATAATCAATAAACTGGAGATTTGAACAGACGACCTCTCCGTAATCAATGAACTGGAGATTTGAACAGACGACCTCTCCGTAATCAATAAACTGGAGATTTGAACAGATGACCTCTCCTCAGTCAATAAACTGGAGATTTGAACAGACAACCTCTCCATAATCAATAAACTGGAGATTTGAACAGACGACTTCTCCATAATCAATAAACTGGAGATTTGAACAGACGACCTCTCCATAATCAATAAACTGGAGATTTGAACAGACGACCTCTCCATAATCAATAAACTGGAGATTTGAACAGACGACCTCTCCATAATCAATAAACTGGAGATTTGAACAGACGACCTCTCCATAATCAATAAACTGGAGATTTGAACAGACGACCTCTCCGTAATCAATAAACTGGAGATTTGAACAGACGACCTCTCCATAATCAATAAACTGGAGATTTGAACAGACGACCTCTCCGTAATCAATAAACTGGAGATTTGAACAGATGATCTCTCCTCAGTCAATAAACTGGAGATTTGAACAGACAACCTCTCCGTAATCAATAAACTGGAGATTTGAACAGATGACCTCTCCTCAGTCAATAAACTGGAGATTTGAACAGACAACCTCTCCATAATCAATAAACTGGAGATTTGAACAGATGACCTCTCCTCAGTCAATAAACTGGAGATTTGAACAGACGACCTCTCCGTAATCAATGAACTGGAGATTTGAACAGATGACCTCTCCTCAGTCAATAAACTGGAGATTTGAACAGACGACCTCTCCGTAATCAATGAACTGGAGATTTGAACAGACGACCTCTCCGTAATCAATAAACTGGAGATTTGAACAGACGTCCTCTCCATAATCAATGAACTGGAGATTTGAACTGACGACCTCTCCATAATCAATAAACTGGAGATTTGAACAGACGACCTCTCCATAATCAATAAACTGGAGATTTGAACAGACGACCTCTCCATAACCAATAAACTGGAGATTTGAACAGACGACCTCTCCATAATCAATGAACTGGAGATTTGAACTGTAGCCCATAATCTACAGTAAACTATTTTCCCATGAACCCTTTCCCTGGGATTATACTAAGGTTATATTCACCTCAGTTTGTCTCAAACACTTGTATATCCATTTAGTAACACTGAGCCATGGATCCGTTTTTTTTATAGTAAAACACCTTAGACTAGTAGCGGTAAAACTCACACACAGTCCCTCCCGAGCTGGCAAGGTGGGAAAATATTCCGTTCTTCCCTTTGGCAAGGCAGTTAACACCCAACACCTATTCCCCCTGGCGTCAAATGACGTGGATGTCGATTAAGGCAGCCCCCACGCACCTCTCTGATTCAGAGGGGTTGGGGGTTAAATGCGGAAGACACATTCCAGTTGAATGCGTTCAGTTGTACGACTGACTAGGTATCCCCCATTTCCTTACACATTGTTTTACTGGAGACCGGAGGGAAACATGACTAGAATAAAAGCTTCCCTGAACAGACGACCTCTCCATAATGCTCGATGCTATACTGCACCGCTGTAACTCTGCGTTGTGTGTGGTTGATTGAGACTATAAACGTGGACTTTGGAGATCAGGTAGTTTTAATCAAGCAGAACTGACTCTCTGCATCCAAAAGGAAATAAAACATTTGTAGAGCACATATGTTCTGAGAATCTTCGCCTCTTTCTCTCTCAGTGCATCAAAATGATTTTTCCAGCTGCTGCCGAAACCAACCAAAGTAGACTTTATGATCTTACATTGTTATATAGAAGAAACACTGGTCGTAAGGCTTGCGGGTAGAAGCTGTTCAGGTTCCTGTTGGTTCCAGACTTGGTGTATCGGTACCACCTGCCATGCAGTAGCAGAGAAAGATTTCTATGAATTGGGTGGCTGGAGTCTTTTACAATTTTTAGGGCCTTCCTATGACACCGCCTGGTATAGAGGTCCTGGATGACAGCGAGCTCGGCCCAAGTGATGTACGCACAATCCTCTGTAGAGCCTTGCGGTCGGATGCCAAGCAGTTGCCATATCAAGTTGTGATGTAGCCAGTCAATATACGCTCAATGGTGCAGCTGTAGAACTTTTTGAGGATCTGAGGGCCCATGACAAATCTTTTCAGCCTCCTGAGGGGGAAGAGGAATTGTCGTGCCCTCTTCATGACTGTGTTGGTGTGTTTGGACCATGATAGGTCCTTAGTGATGTGAACCCAGAGGTACTTGAAACTCTCGATCCACTCCACTACAGCCCTGTGGATGTGAATGGGGGCGTGCTCAGCCCTCCATTTCCTGTAGTCCATGATCAGCTCCTTTGTCTTGCTGATGTTGAGGGAGAGGTTGTTGTCCTGGCACCACAATGCCAGGTCTCTGACCTCCTCTCTATTGGTGGTTTCATCGCTGTCAGTGGTCAGGTCTACCATAGTCGTGTTGTCGGCAGACTTAATGATGGTGTTGGAGTCGTGTGCAGCCACACAGTCGTGGGTGAACAGAGAGCACAGGAGGGGACTAAACACGCACCCCTGAGGTGCCCCCGTATTGAGGGACAGAGGATGTGTTGCTACCGACCTTTACCTCCTGGCGGTGGCTCATCAGGAAGTCCAGGATCCAGTTGCAGAGGGAGGTGTTCAATCCTGTTCTCCTTAGCTTAGTGATGAGCTTGGAGGGCACTATGGTGTTGAACGCTGAGGTGTACTGAACGAACAGCATTTTTCACATACTGTAGGTGTTCCTCTTGCTGGTCTGTTTGATACATAGGTATTAAATCCCTGGGGCATGGAGAGGTTGAACATGTCAGTGAAGACACTTGCCAGCTGGTCAGCAGATGCTCTGAGTCAACAGTAGTCCACTACCCTGGTCAACAGTAGTCCACTACCCTGGTCAACAGTAGTCCACTTCCTGGTAATCCATCTGGCTCGGCGCACTTGTGAATGTGAATCCTGTTTAAAGGTCTTACTCACATCGGCTACAGCAGGGTTCGCCCAGGGATCATCATCATTTCAGCCGTGGGCTGCAAATTGAACCGCAAGATGCCCAAAGAGAGATCGTATTTGGCAAAAACATAATAATTTCTAACCTTGTTTACGTTTGTACACGATCTCATAATGTATGTCTCTCTATTATGGGAATACTTTGGAAACAGATTTACAAATACAAAATAACTGTTTTATGAGTCTTTTATGTAGAAAAACAAAAAAAGAATACATTTTTGCTCAGAAAACTTGAGTGACCAAAAAAATAATTTTAGTATCTAGCCCCACTGTTGTTATTTACTCTTACCTTCTTTTTTTTTGGGGGGGGGGGGGGGTATTTTCTTAAAACGGCATTGTTTGTTAAGGGCTTGTTTGTAAGCATTTCAACTGATGTGACAAATAAAATTTGATTTGATTTGAACTTGTCAATGAAAGTTACTGTATGCCAAAAGAGTGGTAGTAGTCTTTAAGCCAGATATGAAGTGTTAAGAGCCTGCAGGACATTTTGCAGTCAAGATCCAGCGACGGCACAGGATCAGAGATAATCGGGAGCTTTTTATACCTTTTCAGTGTGGTGCTCAATAGAATCCTAGGGTTTTTTGCTCCAGGAACCGAGATAATGATGGCTGGAGAATGGAGTCCAGGTTTTTTTTAGCCTCCTCGAGGATCGATGGGGGACGGAGGCCCAAACCATCAATAGAAGTCCTCTGGGGGGGGGGGGGGGGGGGGGGGCTGGTTCTGGAGCTGGTTCCTCAGACACCCTTAAGGCCTGATGTAAGATGGAGCTCGGGGGTGGGGGGGGTATAGGCCTCTGGTAGAACTCCCCTGAGCTGGACCGTAAGGAGACAGGGTAGAGGATGAAGGAGCAGGAATCTCTGGAGCAGGTGGGCGAAACTGTTAATCAGCGGGATGGGATCCCCCAAAGCCATTTCAGCCCCATTCACCAAATACCGCTGCCTTGCGCTGGCCTTACAGTATGTGACGTGCCTCCACTGGGATGCAGGATCAATAACCGTGGCGTCTGCCAGATCCTTATAAAGATCCTTCTGCCCTTGATCAAGGCAGTTAACCACTAAAAATAACGTATCCTCGGGAGCCAACGATGTGGATTAAAACAGGCCCCCCCTAATTTAGGGGTGTTGTAAAAACACCTGTCTGATTCAGAGGGTTTTGGTTAAACACGTTTAGGTTGAATGCATTCAGTTGACCAACTGACTAGGTACCCCACTCCCCTCCCCACCTTTTCCCTCAACTCCTAAAGGAGTTTCATGATCAGGAACAAACAAAATGATTCTTTGGATCACACCTCCCCTGTACACCTCCCCTGTACACCTCCCCTGTGTACATACGGTTTCCCTACTCCCTGACAAATTCCCTGAGGGAGGATACACACCAGTCATAGTCCAGTCAAACACATTCATAACCAAGACACACAATCAATGTAAACATCACTGCTGGGACTATATGCCTATTTGTCCAGCCAGATTTGAGTCAGTACGAGAGTTCTTTTCACTGGCACAGGAAGAGTCCCATATCACACCTTTCCCCCTATTTAGTGGACTGCTTTCAATCAGAGGCTTGTGGACCCTGGTCAACAGTAGTGCACTACCCTGGTCAACAGTAGTGCACTACCCTGGTCAACAGTAGTGCACTACCCTGGTCAACAGTAGTGCACTACCCTGGTCAACAGTAGTGCACTACCCTGGTCAACAGTAGTCCACTACCCTGGTCAACAGTAGTGCACTACCCTGGTCTACAGTAGTGCACTACCCTATAGACCCTGGTCTACAGTAGTCCACTACCCTGGTCTACAGTAGTAAACTACCCTATAGACCCTGGTCTACAGTAGTCCACTACCCTATAAACCCTGGTCAACAATAGTCTACTACCCTATAGACCCTGGTCTACAGTAGTCTACTAACCTATAAACCCTGGTCAACAATAGTCTACTACCCTATAGACCCTGGTCTACAGTAGTCCACTACCCTATAGACCCTGGTCTACAGTAGTCCACTACCCTGGTCTACAGTAGTAAACTACCCTATAGACCCTGGTCTACAGTAGTCCACTACCCTGGTCAACAGTAGTCCACTACCTTGGTCAACAGTAGTCCACTTGTAACGATTTTCTATATGAGAAGGAGAGTCGTACCAAAATGCAGCGTGTCGATTGCGATTCATGTTTAATGAAAAAACGTAAAACACGAATCAGTACAAAAACAATAAACGTAACGAAAACCTAAACAGCCTATCTGGTGAAAACACATAGACAGGAACAATCACCCACAAACACACAGTGAAACCCAGGCTACCTAAATATGGTTCCCAATCAGAGACAATGACTAACACCTGCCTCTGATTGAGAACCATATCAAGCCAGACATAGAAATAGACAAACAAGACATCCAACATAGAATGCCCACCCAGATCACACCCTGACCAATCAAAACATAGAAAATACAAAGTAAACTATGGTCAGGGCGTGACAGTACCCCCCCCCCAAGGTGCGGACTCCGGCCGCAAAACCTGAACCTATAGGGGAGGGTCTGGGTGGGCATCTGTCCGCGGTGGCGGCTCTGGCGCTGGACGTGGACCCCACTCCATGACAGTTTTAATCCCCCTCCTAAACGTCCCTAAATAGGTTACCCACCACAATGATAACATGGGACAGAGGGACAGCTCGGGACAGAGGTAACTCGGGACAGATGGGTAGCTCAGCCCTGAGAGGAAGCTCAGCACTGAGAAGAAGCTCAGCACTGAGAAGAAGCTCAGGCAGGTGGTTAGATCCGGCAGATCCTGGCTGGCTGGCGGTTCTGGAAGATCCTGGCTGACTGGCGGATCTGGGAGAATCTGGACGACTGGCAGATCTGGGAGAATCTGGACGACTGGCAGATCTGGGAGAATCTGGACGACTGGCAGATCTGAGAGAGTCTGGTCGACTGGCAGATCTGGAAGAGTCTGGTCGACTGGCAGATCTGGAAGAGTCTGGTCGACTGGCAGATCTGGAAGAGTCTGGTCGACTGGCAGATCTGGAAGAGTCTGGTCGACTGGCAGATCTGGAAGAGTCTGGTCGACTGGCAGATCTGGAAGAGTCTGGTCGACTGGCAGATCTGGAAGAGTCTGGTCGACTGGCAGATCTGGAAGAGTCTGGACGACTGGCAGATCTGGAAGAGTCTGGACGACTGGCAGATCTGGAAGAGTCTGGACGACTGGCAGATCTGGAAGAGTCTGGACGACTGGCAGATCTGGAAGAGTCTGGACGACGGGCAGATCTGGAAGAGTCTGGACGACTGGCAGATCTGGAAGAGTCTGGACGACTGGCAGATCTGGAAGAGACTGGTCGACACAGACTGGCTGCTCTGGCTGCTCCATGCTGACTGACAGCTCTGGCTGCTCCATGCTGGCAGACTGCTCTGGCTGCTCCATGATGACTGGTAGCTCTGGCTGCTCCATGCTGACTGGCTGCTCCATGCTGACTGGCAACTCTGGCTGCTCCACGCTGACTGGCTGCTCCATGCTGACTGGCAGCTCTGGCTGCTCCATGCTGACTGGCTGCTCTGGCTGCTCCATGCTGACTGGCTGCTCCATGCTGACTGGCTGCTCCATGCTGACTGGCGGCCCTGGCTGCTCCATGCTGACTGGCGGCCCTGGCTGCTCCATGCTGACTGGCGGCCCTGGCTGCTCCATGCTGACTGGCGGCCCTGGCTGCTCCATGCTAACTGGCAGCTCTGGCGGCTCCTTGCAGACTGGCAGCTCTGGCGGCTCCCTGCAGACTGGCAGCTTTGGCGGCATCCTGCAGACTGGCAGCTCTGGCGGCTCCTTGCAGACTGGCAGCTCCATGCAGACTGGCAGCTCTATGCAGACTGGCAGCTCCTTGCAGACTGGCAGCTCTAAGCTAACTGGCAGCTCTATGCTAACTGGCAGCTCTATGCTAACTGGCAGCTCTATGCTAACTGGCAGCTCTATGCTAACTGGCAGTTCTGAACAGGCGGGAGACTCCGGCAGCGCTGTAGAGAAGGCAGGCTCTAACAGCGCTAAACAGGCGGGAGACTCCGACAGCGCTGAAGAGAAGGGAGGCTCTGGCAGCGCTGGACAGGCGAGGCGCACTGTAGGCCTGATGCGTGGTGCTGGCACTGGTGGTACTGGGCCGAGGACACGCACAGGAAGCCTGGTGCGGGGAGCTGCTACCGGAGGGCTGGGGTGTGGAGGTGGTACTGGAAAAACCGGACCGTGCAGGCGCACTGGAGCTCTTGAGCACCGAGCCTGCCCAACCTTACCTGGTTGAATGCTCACAGTCGCCCTGCCAGTGCGGCGAGGTGGAATAGCCCGCACTGGACTATGCAGGCGAACCGGAGAAACCGAGCGCAAGGCTGGTGCCATGTAAACCGGCCCAAGGAGACGCACTGGGGACCAGCTGCGTAGAGCCGGCTTCATGGCATTAGGCTCGACGCTCAATCTAGCCCGGCAGACACGCGGAGCTGGAATATACCGCACCGGGCTATGCACCCGCACTGGAGACACCGTGCGCACCACTGCATAACACGGTGCCTGTCCGGTCTCTCTAGCCCCCCGGTAAGCACAGGGAGTCTGCCCAGGTCTCCTACCTGGCGTAGTCATACTCCCTGTTAGCCCCCCCCCAAGAAATTTTTGGGGCTGCCTCTCAGGCTTCCATCCGCTACGTCGTGCTGCCTCCTCATATCTGCGCCTCTCAGCTTTCGCCGCCTCCAGTTCCTCCTTGGGGCGGCGATATTCTCCAGGCTGAGCCCAGGGTCCTTTACCGTCCAGTTCTTCCTCCCATGTCCATTTCTCCAGGTGGTGCAGCCTCTCCCACTGCAGCTGCTCCTGCTGCTTCTTCTCCTGCTGCACCTTTGGGCGGCTACACTCCCCTGGTTTAGCCCAGGGTCCTCTCCCGTCGAGGATTTCCTCCCATGTCCAGAAGTCCTTATTGCGCGTCTCCTCGCGCTGCTCCTGCCTGTTGACACGCTGCTTGGTCCGTTGGTGGTGGGTGATTCTGTAACGATTTTCTATATGAGAAGGAGAGTCGGACCAAAATGCAGCGTGTCGATTGCGATTCATGTTTAATGAAAAAACGTAAAACACGAATCAGTACAAAAACAATAAACGTAACGAAAACCTAAACAGCCTATCTGGTGAAAACACATAGACAGGAACAATCACCCACAAACACACAGTGAAACCCAGGCTACCTAAATATGGTTCCCAATCAGAGACAATGACTAACACCTGCCTCTGATTGAGAACCATATCAAGCCAGACATAGAAATAGACAAACAAGACATCCAACATAGAATGCCCACCCAGATCACACCCTGACCAATCAAAACATAGAAAATACAAAGTAAACTATGGTCAGGGCGTGACACCACTACCCTGGTCTACAGTAGTCCACTACCCTACATCGTTTATTTAGGGATTCATTCCTGTGATCATCGTTTATTTAGGGATCCACCCCTGTAAACATCGTTTATTTAGGGATCCACCCCTGTAAACATCCTTTATTTAGGGATTCATCCCTGTGAACATCGTTTATTTAGGGATTCATCCCTGTTAACATAGTTTATTTAGGGATTCATCCCTGTGAACATAATTTATTTAGGGATCCACCCCTGTAAATATAATTTATTTAGGGATCCACCCCTGTAAACATAATTTATCAAGGGATCCACCCCTGTAAAAAACATTTATTTAGTGATCCACCCCTGTAAAAAACATTTATTTAGGGATCCACCCCTGTAAACATCATTTATTAAGGGATCCACCCCTGTAAACATCATTTATTTAGGGATCCACCCCTGTAAAAAACATTTATTAAGGGATCCACCCCTGTAAAAAACATTTATTAAGGGATCCACCCCTGTAAAAAACATTTATTTAGGGATCCACCCCTGTAAAAAACATTTATTTAGGGGTCCACCCCTGTAAAAAACATGTATTAAGGGATCCACCCCTGTAAAAAACATTTATTAAGGGATCCACCCCTGTAAAAAACATGTATTAAGGGATCCACCCCTGTAAAAAACATTTATTTAGGGATCCACCCCTGTAAACATCATTTATTTAGGGATCCACCC
>NC_048580.1:4534270-4561770 GCF_013265735.2 Oncorhynchus mykiss
AGCGACTTCGGATCCTCTCCACTCAGCCGTCGGGATCCAGGGAGCGATGCTAGGCAGACACGAGCAGGAAGTGTCTGCTGCTCGACATGCCGTTGAGACCCTGGCCACCCAAGTCTCCAACCTCACAGAACAGGTTCACCATCTCCGCCTCGATCCACCGGCCACTTCCAGGGCTTTCGAATCTCCGGAGCCCAGAATCAATAACCCGCCGTGTTACTCTGGGGAGCCCACTGAATGCCGCTCGTTCCTCACCCAGTGTGATATTGTGTTTTCTCTCCAGCCCAACACTTACTCCAGGAGCACTGCTCGTGTCGCCTACGTCATATCTCTCCTTATTGGACGGGCTCGTGAGTGGGGCACGGCAATCTGGGAGGCAAGGGCTGAGTGTACTAACCAGTATCAAGACTTTAAGGAGGAGATGATACGGGTTTTTGATCGATCTGTTTTTGGGGAGGAGGCTTCCAGGGCCCTGTCTTCCCTATGTCAAGGCAATCGATCCATAACAGACTACTCTATTGAGTTTCGCACTCTTGCTGTCTCCAGTGGCTGGAACGAGCCGGCCTTGCTCGCTCGTCTTCTGGAGGGTTTCCGCGCAGAGGTAAAGGATGAGATTCTCTCCCGGGAGGTTCCTTCCAGCGTGGATTCCTTGATTGAACTCGCTATTCGCATTGAGCGACGGGTTGATCTTCGTCACCGAGCTCGTGGAAAGGAGCTCGCGCTCTCCGTCGCCTCCCTCTCCGCATCACTACCATCTTCCTCTGCCGGCTCGGGTGCTGAGCCCATGCAGCTGGGAGGTATCCGCATCTCGACTAAGGAGAGGGAACGGAGAATCACCAACCGCCTCTGTCTCTATTGCGGTTCCGCTGGTCATTTTGTCACTTCATGTCCAGTAAAAGGCCAGAGCTCGTCAGTAAGCGGAGGGCTACTGGTGAGCGCTACTACTCCTGTCTCTCCTTCAAGATCCTGCACTACCTTGTCGGTCCATCTACGCTGGACCGGTTCGTCAGCTTCCTGCAGTGCCTTAATAGACTCTGGGGCGGAGGGCTGTTTTATGGACGAGACCTGGGCTCGGGAACATGACATTCCTCTCAGACAGTTAAAGGAGCCCACGGCCTTGTTCGCCCTGGATGGTAGTCCTCTCCCCAGGATTCAGCGTGAGACGCTACCTTTAACCCTCACTGTTTCTGGTAATCATAGTGAAACCATTTCTTTTTTAATTTTTCGTTCACCTTTTACACCTGTTGTTTTGGGCCATCCCTGGCTAGTTTGTCATAATCCTTCCATTAATTGGTCTAGTAATTCTATCCTCTCCTGGAACGTCTCTTGTCATGTGAAATGTTTAATGTCTGCTATCCCTCCTGTTTCCTCTGTCTCTTCTTCACAGGAGGAGCCTGGTAATTTGACAGGGGTGCCGGAGGAATATCACGATCTGCGCACGGTGTTCAGTCGGTCCAGGGCCACCTCTCTTCCTCCACACCGGTCGTATGATTGTAGTATTGATCTCCTTCCGGGAACCACCCCCCCCCGGGGTAGACTATACTCTCTGTCGGCTCCCGAACGTAAGGCTCTCGAAGATTATTTGTCTGTAGCTCTTGACGCCGGTACCATAGTCCCCTCCTCCTCTCCCGCCGGAGCGGGGTTTTTTTTTGTCAAGAAGAAGGACGGGTCTCTGCGCCCCTGCATAGATTATCGAGGGCTGAATGACATAACAGTGAAGAATCGTTATCCGCTTCCTCTTATGTCTTCAGCCTTCGAGATCCTGCAGGGAGCCAGGTTTTTCACTAAGTTGGACCTTCGTAACGCTTACCATCTCGTGCGCATCAGGGAGGGGGACGAGTGGAAGACGGCGTTTAACACTCCGTTAGGGCACTTTGAATACCGGGTTCTTCCTTTCGGCCTCGCTAACGCTCCAGCTGTCTTTCAGGCATTAGTCAATGATGTCCTGAGAGACATGCTGAACATCTTTGTTTTCGTTTACCTTGACGATATCCTGATTTTTTCACCGTCACTCCAGATTCATGTTCAGCACGTTCGACGTGTCCTCCAGCGCCTTTTAGAGAATTGTCTTTTTGTGAAGGCTGAGAAGTGCACTTTTCATGCCTCCTCCGTCACATTTCTCGGTTCTGTTATTTCCGCTGAAGGCATTAAGATGGATCCCGCTAAGGTCCAAGCTGTCATTGATTGGCCCGTCCCTAAGTCACGCGTCGAGCTGCAGCGCTTTCTCGGCTTCGCGAACTTCTATCGTCGTTTCATCCGTAATTTCGGTCAGGTGGCAGCTCCTCTCACAGCCCTTACTTCTGTCAAGACGTGCTTTAAGTGGTCCGTTTCCGCCCAGGGAGCTTTTGATCTCCTCAAGAATCGTTTTACATCCGCTCCTATCCTTGTTACACCTGACGTCTCTAGACAGTTCGTTGTCGAGGTTGACGCGTCAGAGGTGGGCGTGGGAGCCATCCTTTCTCAGCGCTCCCTCTCTGACGACAAGGTCCACCCATGAGCGTATTTTTCTCATCGCCTGTCGCCGTCGGAACGTAACTATGATGTGGGTAACCGCGAACTGCTCGCCATCCGGTTAGCCCTAGGCGAATGGCGACAGTGGTTGGAGGGGGCGACCGTTCCTTTTGTCGTTTGGACTGACCATAGGAACCTTGAGTACATCCGTTCTGCCAAACGACTTAATGCGCGTCAGGCGCGTTGGGCGCTGTTTTTCGCTCGTTTCGAGTTCGTGATTTCTTATCGTCCGGGCTCTAAGAACACCAAGCCTGATGCTTTGTCTCGTCTCTTCAGTTCTTCAGTAGCCTCCACTGACCCCGAGGGGATTCTCCCTGAGGGGCGTGTTGTCGGGTTGACTGTCTGGGGAATTGAGAGGCAGGTAAAACAAGCGCTCACTCACACTCCGTCGCCGCGCGCTTGTCCTAGGAACCTTCTTTTCGTTCCCGTTCCTACTCATCTGGCCGTTCTTCAGTGGGCTCACTCTGCCAAGTTAGCCGGCCACCCTGGCGTT
Source organism: Oncorhynchus mykiss (assembly GCF_013265735.2). Classification (NCBI taxonomy): domain Eukaryota; kingdom Metazoa; phylum Chordata; class Actinopteri; order Salmoniformes; family Salmonidae; genus Oncorhynchus; species Oncorhynchus mykiss. Next base: position 4,537,272 of record NC_048580.1, read on the forward strand.
CGGGGTACGCTTGCTTCCATTCGCCAGCGTTTTTGGTGGCCCACCCGGGAGCATGACACGCGTCGTTTCGTGGCTGCTTGTTCGGTCTGCGCGCAGACTAAGTCCGGTAACTCTCCTCCTGCCGGCCGTCTCAGGCCGCTTCCTATTCCCTCTCGACCGTGGTCTCACATCGCCTTAGATTTTGTCACCGGACTGCCTTCGTCAGCGGGGAGGACTGTTATTCTTACGGTTGTCGATAGGTTCTCTAAGGCTGCTCATTTCATTCCCCTTGCTAAGCTTCCTTCTGCTAAAGAGACGGCACAAATCATCATCGAGAATGTTTTCAGAATTCATGGCCTTCCGTCAGACGTCGTTTCGGACAGAGGTCCGCAATTCACGTCTCAATTTTGGAGGGAGTTTTGCCGTTTGATTGGGGCTTCCGTCAGTCTCTCTTCCGGCTTTCACCCCCAGTCTAACGGTCAAGCAGAACGGGCCAATCAGACTATTGGTCGCATCTTACGCAGTCTTTCTTTTCGTAACCCTGCGTCTTGGTCAGAACAGCTCCCCTGCGCAGAATACGCCCACAACTCGCTTCCTTCGTCTGCGACCGGGCTATCTCCTTTTCAGAGTAGCCTCGGGTACCAGCCTCCGCTGTTCTCATCTCAGTTCGCCGAGTCCAGCGTCCCCTCCGCTCAGGCTTTTGTCCAGCGTTGCGAGCGCACCTGGAAGAGGGTCAGGTCTGCACTTTGCCGTTATAGGACGCAGACTGTGAGGGCTGCTAATAAGCGTAGAACTAAGAGTCCTAGATATTGTCGCGGTCAGAGAGTTTGGCTCTCCACTCAGAACCTTCCCCTTAAGACGGCTTCTCGCAAGTTGACCCCGCGGTTCATTGGTCCGTTCCGTATTTCTCGGGTCATTAATCCTGTCGCAGTTCGACTTCTTCTTCCGCGATACCTTCGTCGCGTCCACCCGGTCTTCCATGTCTCCTGCATCAAGCCCGTCCTTCGCGCCCCCGCTCGTCTCCCCCCCCCCCCCCCCATCCTTGTCGAGGGCGCACCCATCTACAGGGTCCGTAGAATTTTGGACATGCGTCCTCGGGGCATTGGTCACCAGTACCTCGTAGATTGGGAGGGGTACGGTCCTGAGGAGAGGAGTTGGGTTCCCTCTCGGGACGTGCTGGACCGTGCGCTGATCGAGGATTTCCTCCGTTGCCGCCAGGTTTCCTCCTCGAGTGCGCCAGGAGGCGCTCGGTGAGTGGGGGGGTACTGTCATGTACTGTCATGTTGTGTCTTGTCTCTGTCCTTTCCCTTCACCCTGTCTCCCTCTGCTGGTCGTTGTTAGGTTACCTTTTCTCCCCCGCTTTCCCCCAGCTGTTCCTTGTCTCCTCTAACTACCCATTCACCCCGTTTCCCACCTGTTCCCTTTTTCCCTCTGATTAGGTCCCTATATCTCTCTCTGTTTCTGTTCCTGTCCTTGTCGGATTCTTGTTTGTTGTGTTTCATGCCTGAGCCAGACTATCGTCATGTTTGCTGTAACCTTGTCCTGTCCTGTCGGAATCTGCCGGTCTATCTGAGCCTACCTATGTTTGGTTATTAAAGAAGCTCTGTTTAAGTTAGTTCGCTTTTGGGTCCTCATTCACTCACCATAACAGAGGCTTTGTGGAGGTAATGAAGTCTTTTATCTGAGGCTTTGTGGAGGTAATGAAGTCTTTAATCTGAGGCTTTGTGGAGGTAATGAAGTCAGTCTTTAATCTGATGCTTTGTGAGTAATGAAGTCTTTAATCTGATGCTTTGTGGAGGTAATGAAGTCTTTAATCTGAGGCTTTGTGGAGGGAATGAAGTCAGTCTTTAATCTGATGCTTTGTGGAGGTAATGAAGTCAGTCTTTAATCTGATGCTTTGTGGAGGTAATGAAGTCTTTTAACTGAGGCTTTGTGGAGGTAATGAAGTCTTTTATCTGAGGCTTTGTGGAGGTAATGAAATATTTTATCTGAGGCTTTGTGGAGGTAATGAAGTCAGTCTTTAATCTGATGCTTTGTGGAGGTAATGGAGTCAGTCTTTTATCTGAGGCTTTGTGGAGGTAATGAAGTCTGTCTTTAATCTGAGGCTTTGTGAAGGTAATGAAGTCTTTTATCTGAGGCTTTGTGGAGGTACTGAAGTCTTTTATCTGAGGCTTTGTGAAGGTAATGAAGTCAGTCTTTAATCTGATGCTTTGTGGAGGTAATGAAGTCAGTCTTTTATCTGAGGCTTTGTGGAGGTAATTAAGTCTTTAATCTGAGGCTTTGTGGAGGTAATGAAGTATTTTATCTGAGGCTTTGTGGAGGTAATGAAGTCAGTCTTTAATCTGATGCTTTGTGGAGGTAATTAAGTATTTTATCTGAGGCTTTGTGGAGGTAATGAAGTCAGTCTTTAATCTGAGGCTTTGTGGAGGTAATGAAGTCAGTCTTTAATCTGATGCTTTGTGGAGGTAATGAAGTATTTAATCTGATGCTTTGTGGAGGTAATGATGTCAGTCTTTAATCTGAGGCTTTGAAGAGGTAATGAAGTCTTTTATCTGAGGCTTTGTGGAGGTAATGAAGTCTTTTATCTGAGGCTTTGTGGAGGTAATGAAGTCTTTTATCTGAGGCTTTGTGGAGGTAATGAAGTCTTTTATCTGAGGATTTGAGGAGGTAATGAAGTCTTTTATCTGATGCTTTGTGGAGGTAATGAAGTATTTTATCTGATGCTTTGTGGAGGTAATGAAGTCAGTCTTTAATCTGAGGCTTTGTGGAGGTAATGAAGTCTATTGTCTGAGGCTTTGTGGAGGTAATGAAGTCTTTTAACTGAGGCTTTGAGGAGGTAATGAAGTGATGAAGTGATCCTGATACCAGTCTTTTAGGCTTTGGCCTTTCTAAGTGTTGGTTTTCATCCAACACATTGTGTGAATGTCGATCACAAAATAATGGGTTTTTCACTACCGTTTCAGATTAAATCAGTTTTAGTCAGTTACAAATGTATTGAATACAACAATATGTTAATAAATTGCAAGTCAGATAAAGCATGTAAAAATTTCAAAGAGATTTTTAATTCACAACCTTGTAATTGTATAAAATACAATAAATAAAATATTGAATTGCTAAAAAAGAAAACACACCAACATCCACATTGACAATAGGACAGATGCTGCTTCCCTCTGTTGTTCTTGTCCTGGGATAATTAGGTCATTTTGTCTGGTCTATTCCATGTTGTGTTGTGTCTACAGAGCCCTAATGCACCCAGCAGGCAGGTACCATTAGCAGGATTTGTTTGCAAGGTAAGCAGCTATGGGAAGTGACAGCAATTGAATTACAAAATGCAGTTTGTGTGTGTGTGTGTGTGTGTGTGTGTGCGTGTGTGCGTGTGTGTGTGTGTGCGTGTGTGTGTGTGTGTGTGTGTGTGTAAGACGCTGTCAATTCTATCCCGGAGCCCTGCAGGGAAGGACCTGATTAAATGGATATTCAACTCTCCCTCTGCTCGTTGGGCTCCTGTTTTCATTATGTGTGTGCGTTCTTATCCTATCCAGTGTGTGTGAGAGAGACGTGCCATAAAATCACACAGCTGGCTTGAATATTCACCAATCGTGTCAGAGGAGAGGTAGAGGACTCTGGTTCACGTCCTGTCAGAGGAGAAGTAGAGGACTCTATTTTTTTTAATGATTTCTGATCATCCCAATGTGGTATCTAGAGACCTACATCTAAAGCTGCTGTAGTCTTAGGGGTATCTTCCAGCTTCCCCAACTGTACTTCAGTTTTCTTTGCATCCATGTTAGGCATGAGAAGTCATTTTATATGTATTCCACAAATACATGGTTCTTCATCCCACTGTAAAATCAAGGCACCAACACATGACAACACAGCACAGTAGCAACACAACATGACAACAACATGGTAGCAACACAACATGACAACAACATGGTAGCAACACAACAAGACAATAACATGGTAGCAACACAACATGACAACAACATGGTAGCAACACAACATGACAACAACATGGTAGCAACACAACATGACAATAACATGGTAGCAACACAACATGACAACAACATGGTAGAAACACAACATGACAACAACATGGTAGCAACACAACATGACAACAACATGGTAGCAACACAACCTGACAACAACATGGTAGAAACACAACATGGTAGGAACACAACATGATAACAACATGGTAGCAACACAACATGACAACAACATGGTAGCAACACAACATGACAATAACATGGTAGCAACACAACATGACAACAACATGGTAGCAACACAACATGACAACAACATGGTAGAAACACAACATGGTAGCAACACAACATGACAACAACATGGTAGCAACACAACATGACAATAACATGGTAGAAACACAACATGGTAGAAACACAACATGACAACAACATGGTAGAAACACAACATGACAACAACATGGTAGAAACACAACATGGTAGCAGTACAAAACAGGGTACAAACATTATTGGGCACAGACAACAGCACAAAGGGCAAGAAGGTAGAGACAACAATACATCACACAAAGCAGCCATATCTGTCACTAAGAGTGTCCATGATTGAGTCTTTGAATGAAGAGATTGAGATAAAACTGTCCAGTTTGAGTGTTTGTTGCAGCTCGTTCCAGTCGCTAGCTGCAGGGAACTGAAAAGAGGAGAGACCCAGGGATGTGTGTGCTTTGTGGACCTGAATGTGACTGGCAGAACGGGTGTTGAATGTGAATGATGACGGCTGCAGTAGATATCTCAGATAGGGGGGAGTGAGGCCTAAGGGTTTTATAAATAAGCATCAACCAGTGGGTCTTGCGACGGGTATACAGAGATGACCAGTTTACAGGGGAGTATAGAGTGCAGGGATGTGTCCTATAAGGAGCATTGGTGGCAAATCTAATGGCCGAAAGGTAAAGAACATCTAGCCGCTCGAGAGCATCCTCACCTGCGGTCCTATAAATTACTTCTCCGTAATCTAGCATAGTTAGGATGGTCATCTGAATCAGGGTTAGTTTGGCAGCTGGGGTGAGAGGAGCGATTAGGATAGAGGAAACCAAGTCCAGATTTAACCTTAGCCTGCAGCTTTGATATGTGCTGAGAGAAGGAAAGTGTACCGTCTAGCCTAACTCCCAAGTACTTGTATGAGGTGACTACCTCAAGCTCTAAAGCCTCAGAGGTTGTAATCACACCTGTGGGGAGAGGGGCATTCTTCTTACCAAACCACATGACCTTTGTTTTGGAGGTGTTCGGAACAAGGCTAAGGGTAGAGAAAGCTTGTTGGACACTAAGAAATCTTTGGTGTAGAGAGTTTAACACTAAATCCAGGGAGGGGCCAGCTGAGTATAAGACTGTATCATATGCATATAAATGGATGAGAGAGCTTCCTAGTACCTGAGCTATGGTGTTGATGCAAATTGAGAAGAGCGTGGGGCCTAGGATCGAGCCTTGGGGTACTCCCTTGGTGACAGGCAGTGGCTGAGATAGCAGATGTTCTGACTTTATACACTGCACTCTTTGAGAGAGGTAGTTAGCAAACTAGGCCAAAGACCCCTCAGAGACACCAATACGTATTACCCGGCCAACAAGAATGGAATGGTCTAGGCCTGAGACAAAGCCAGGAAAACAGATTGCAGAGTGGGGTCATAGCAGCCTTGCAGAGTGGGGTCATAGCAGCCTTGCAGAGTGGGGTCATAGCAGCCTTGCAGAGTGGAGTCATAGCAGCCTTGTAGAGTGGAGTCATAGCAGCCTTGCAGAGTGGGGTCATAGCAGCCTTGCAGAGTGGGGTCATAGCAGCCTTGCATAGTGGGGTCATAGAAGCCTTGCCGAGTGGGGTCATAGCAGCCTTGCAGAGTTGGGTCATAGCAGCCTTGCAGTGTGGGGTCATGGCAGCCTTGCAGAGTGGGGTCACAGAAGCCTTGCAGAGTGGGGTCATGGCAGCCTTGCAGAGTGGGGTCATAGCAGCCTTGCAGAGTGGGGTCATAGAAGCCTTGCAGAGTGGGGTCATAGCAGCCTTGCAGAGTGGGGTCTTAGCAGCCTTGCAGAGTGGGGTCATAGCAGCCTTGTAGAGTGGGGTCATAGCAGCCTTGCAGAGTGGGGTCATAGCAGCCTTGCAGAGTGGGGTCATAGCAGCCTTGCAGAGTGGGGTCATAGCAGCCTTGCAGAGTGGGGTCATAGCAGCCTTGTAAAGTGGGGTCATGGCAGCCTTGCAGAGTGGAGTCATAACAGCCTTGCAGAGTGGGGTCATAGAAGCCTTGCAGAGTGGGGTCATAGAAGCCTTGCAGAGTGGGGTCATGGCAGCCTTGCAGGGTGGTGTCATGGCTAGGCTCTGCCACTATCAACAGCAACTCTGGAGAGGTTAGGGTTCAGTGACCAAGTTCACATGTTGCCGGCTCTGTGATTTCAACTAGCGACCTTTCGATTACTGGCCCAATGCTGTCACCGCTTGGCTACCTCCTGGTTACTGGCCCAACACTCTAACCACTAGTCTACCTGCTGGTTACTAGTCCAACACTCTAACCACTAGTCTACCTGCTGGTTACTGGCCCAACACTCTAACCACTAGTCTACCTCCTGGTTACTGGCCCAACACTCTAACCACTAGTCTACCTGCTGGTTACTGGCCCAACACTCTAACCACTAGTCTACCTCCTGGTTACTGGCCCAACACTCTAACCACTAGTCTACCTGCTGGTTACTGGCCCAACGCTCTAACCACTAGACTACCTACTGGTTACTGGCCCAACGCTCTAACCACTAGACTACCTACTGGTTACTAGTCCAACACTCTAACCACTAGACTACCTACTGGTTACTAGTCCAACGCTCTAACCACTAGACTACCTACTGGTTACTGGCCAAACACTCTAACCACTAGTCTACCTGCTGGTTACTAGTCCAACACTCTAACCACTAGACGACCTACTGGTTACTGGCCCAACACTCTAACCACTGGGCTACCTGCTGGTTACTAGTCCAACCACTAGGCTACCTGCTGGTTACTAGTCCAACACTCTCACCACTAGTCTACCTACTGGTTACTGGCCCAACACTCTAACCACTAGGCTACCTGCTGGTTACTGGCCCAACACTCTAACCACTAGTCTACCTGCTGGTTACTAGTCCAACACTCTAACCACTAGACTACCTGCTGGTTACTAGTCCAACACTCTAACCACTAGGCTACCTGCTGGTTACTAGTCCAACGCTCTAACCACTAGGCTACCTGCTGGTTACTGGCCCAACACTCTAACCACTAGTCTACCTGCTGGTTACTAGTCCAACACTCTAACCACTAGACTACCTACTGGTTACTAGCCCAACGCTCTAACCACTAGTCTACCTGCTGGTTACTAGTCCAACACTCTAACCACTAGACTACCTACTGGTTACTGGCCCAACACTCTAACCACTAGGCTACCTGCTGGTTACTGGCCCAACACTCTAACCACTAGGCTACCTCCTGGTTACTGGCCCAACACTCTAACCACTAGTCTACCTGCTGGTTACTGGCCCAACACTCTAACCACTAGTCTACCTGCTGGTTACTGGCCCAACACTCTAACCACTAGTCTACCTGCTGGTTACTGGTCCAACACTCTAACCACTAGTCTACCTGCTGGTTACTGGCCCAACACTCTAACCACTAGTCTACCTGCTGGTTACTGGCCCAACACTCTAACCACTAGACTGCCTACTGGTTACTGGCCCAACACTCTAACCACTAGTCTACCTGCTGGTTACTAGTCCAACACTCTAACCACTAGACTGCCAACTGGTTACTGGCCCAACACTCTAACCCCTAGTCTACCTGCTGGTTACTAGTCCAACACTCTAACCACTAGACTACCTGCTGGTTACTAGTCCAACACTCTAACCACTAGACTACCTGCTGGTTACTAGTCCAACGCTCTAACCACTTGACTACCTGCTGGTTACTATTCCAACACTCTCACCACTTGACTACCTACTGGTTACTGGCCCAACACTCTAACCACTAGTCTACCTGCTGGTTACTGGTCCAACACTCTAACCACTAGTCTACCTGCTGGTTACTGGCCCAACACTCTAACCACTAGTCTACCTGCTGGTTACTGGCCCAACACTCTAACCACTAAATCAAATCAAATCAAATCAAATCAAATTTTATTTGTCACATACACATGGTTAGCAGATGTTAATGCGAGTGTAGCGAAATGCTTGTGCTTCTAGTTCCGACAATGCAGTAATAACAAGTAATCTAACTAACAATTCCAAAACTACTGTCTTGTACACAGTGTAAGGGGATAAAGAATATGTACATAAGGATATATGAATGAGTGATGGTACAGAGCAGCATAGGCAAGATACAGTAGATGGTATCGGGTACAGTATGTACAAATGAGATGAGTATGTAAACAAAGTGGCATAGTATAGTATAAAGTGGCTAGTGATACATGTATTACATAAGGATACCGTCGATGATATAGAGTACAGTATATACGTATGCATATGAGATGAATAATGTAGGGTAAGTAACATTTATATAAGGTAGCATTGTTTAAAGTGGCTAGTGATATATTTACATCATTTCCCATCAATTCCCATTATTAAAGTGGCTGGAGTTGAGTCAGTGTCAGTGTGTTGGCAGCAGCCACTCAGTGTTAGTGGTGGCTGTTTAACAGTCTGATGGCCTTGAGATAGAAGCTGTTTTTCAGTCTCTCGGTCCCAGCTTTGATGCACCTGTACTGACCTCGCCTTCTGGATGATAGCGGGGTGAACAGGCAGTGGCTCGGGTGGTTGATGTCCTTGATGATCTTTATGGCCTTCCTGTGACATCGGGTGGTGTAGGTGTCCTGGAGGGCAGGTAGTTTGCCCCCGGTGATGCGTTGTGCAGACCTCACTACCCTCTGGAGAGCCTTACGGTTGAGGGCGGTGCAGTTGCCATACCAGGCGGTGATACAGCCCGCCAGGATGCTCTCGATTGTGCATCTGTAGAAGTTTGTGAGTGCTTTTGGTGACAAGCCGAATTTCTTCAGCCTCCTGAGGTTGAAGAGGCGCTGCTGCGCCTTCTTCACGATGCTGTCTGTGTGAGTGGACCAATTCAGTTTGTCTGTGATGTGTATGCCGAGGAACTTAAAACTTGCTACCCTCTCCACTACTGTTCCATCGATGTGGATAGGGGGGTGTTCCCTCTGCTGTTTCCTGAAGTCCACAATCATCTCCTTAGTTTTGTTGACGTTGAGTGTGAGGTTATTTTCCTGACACCACACTCCGAGGGCCCTCACCTCCTCCCTGTAGGCCGTCTCATCGTTGTTGGTAATCAAGCCTACCACTGTTGTGTCGTCCGCAAACTTGATGATTGAGTTGGAGGCGTGCGTGGCCACGCAGTCGTGGGTGAACAGGGAGTACAGGAGAGGGCTCAGAACGCACCCTTGTGGGGCCCCAGTGTTGAGGATCAGCGGGGAGGAGATGTTGTTGCCTACCCTCACCACCTGGGGGCGGCCCGTCAGGAAGTCCAGTACCCAGTTGCACAGGGCGGGGTCGAGACCCAGGGTCTCGAGCTTGATGACGAGCTTGGAGGGTACTATGGTGTTGAATGCCGAGCTGTAGTCGATGAACAGCATTCTCACATAGGTATTCCTCTTGTCCAGATGGGTTAGGGCAGTGTGCAGTGTGGTTGAGATTGCATCGTCTGTGGACCTATTTGGGCGGTAAGCAAATTGGAGTGGGTCTAGGGTGTCAGGTAGGGTGGAGGTGATATGGTCCTTGACTAGTCTCTCAAAGCACTTCATGATGACGGATGTGAGTGCTACGGGGCGGTAGTCATTTAGCTCAGTTACCTTAGCTTTCTTGGGAACAGGAACAATGGTGGCCCTCTTGAAGCATGTGGGAACAGTAGACTGGTATAGGGATTGATTGAATATGTCCGTAAACACACCGGCCAGCTGGTCTGCGCATGCTCTGAGGGCGCGGCTGGGGATGCCATCTGGGCCTGCAGCCTTGCGAGGGTTAACACGTTTAAATGTCTTACTCACCTCGGCTGCAGTGAAGGAGAGACCGCATGTTTTCGTTGCAGGCCGTGTCAGTGGCACTGTATTGTCCTCAAAGCGGGCAAAAAAGTTATTTAGTCTGCCTGGGAGCAAGACATCCTGGTCCGTGACTGGGCTGGATTTCTTCCTGTAGTCCGTGATTGACTGTAGACCCTGCCACATGCCTCTTGTGTCTGAGCCGTTGAATTGAGATTCTACTTTGTCTCTGTACTGGCGCTTAGCTTGTTTGATAGCCTTGCGGAGGGAATAGCTGCACTGTTTGTATTCGGTCATGTTACCAGACACCTTGCCCTGATTAAAAGCAGTGGTTCGCGCTTTCAGTTTCACACGAATGCTGCCATCAATCCACGGTTTCTGGTTAGGGAATGTTTTAATCGTTGCTATGGGAACGACATCTTCAACGCACGTTCTAATGAACTCGCACACCGAATCAGCGTATTCGTCAATGTTGTTATCTGACGCAATACGAAACATCTCCCAGTCCACGTGATGGAAGCAGTCTTGGAGTGTGGAGTCAGCTTGGTCGGACCAGCGTTGGACAGACCTCAGCGTGGGAGCCTCTTGTTTTAGTTTCTGTCTGTAGGCAGGGATCAACAAAATGGAGTCGTGGTCAGCTTTTCCGAAAGGGGGGCGGGGCAGGGCCTTATATGCGTCGCGGAAGTTAGAGTAACAATGGTCCAAGGTCTTTCCTCCCCTGGTTGCGCAATCGATATGCTGATAAAATTTGGGGAGTCTTGTTTTCAGATTAGCCTTGTTAAAATCCCCAGCTACAATGAATGCAGCCTCCGGATAAATTGTTTCCAGTTTGCAGAGAGTTAAATAAAGTTTGTTCAGAGCCATCGATGTGTCTGCTTGGGGGGGGATATATACGGCTGTGATTATAATCGAAGAGAATTCTCTTGGTAGATAATGCGGTCTACATTTGATTGTGAGGAATTCTAAATCAGGTGAACAGAAGGATTTGAGTTCCTGTATGTTTCTTTCATCACACCATGTCACGTTGGCCATGAGGCATACGCCTCCGCCCCTCTTCTTACCAGAAAGATGTTTGTTTCTGTCTGCGCGATGTGTGGAGAAACCCGTTGGCTGCACCGCTTCGGATAGCGTCTCTCCAGTGAGCCATGTTTCAGTGAAGCAAAGGACGTTACAGTCTCTGATGTCCCTCTGGAATGCTACCCTTGCTCGGATTTCATCAACCTTGTTGTCAAGAGACTGGACATTGGCAAGAAGAATGCTAGGGAGTGGTGCGCGCTGTGCCCGTCTCCGGAGTCTGACCAGAAGACCGCCTCGTTTCCCTCTCTTTCGGAGTCGTTTTTTTGGGTCGCTGCATAGGATCCACTCCGTTGTCCTGTTTGTAAGGCAGAACACAGGATCCGCGTCGCGAAAAACATATTCTTGGTCGTACTGATGGTGAGTTGATGCTGATCTTATATTCAGTAGTTCTTCTCGACTGTATGTAATGAAACCTAAGATGACCTGGGGTACTAATGTAAGAAATAACACGTAAAAAAACTAAAAACTGCATAGTTTCCTAGGAACGCGAAGCGAGGCGGCCATCTCTGTCGGCGCCGGAAGTACACATTCCCCTAGTCTACCTGCTGGTAGACTAGTCTACCTGCTGGTTACTGGTCCAACACTCTAACCACTAGTCTACCTGCTGGTTACTAGTCCAACACTATAACCACTAGACTACCTGCTGGTTACTAGTCCAACACTCTAACCACTAGTCTACCTGCTGGTTACTAGTCCAACACTCTAACCACTCGACTACCTGCTGGTTACTAGTCCAACACTCTAACCACTAGACTACCTGCTGGTTACTAGTCCAACACTCTAACCACTAGACTACCTGCTGGTTACTAGTCCAACGCTCTAACCACTAGACTACCTGCTGGTTACTAGTCCAACACTCTAACCACTAGACTACCTGCTGGTTACTAGTCCAACGCTCTAACCACTAGGCTACCTGCTGGTTACTAGTCCAACACTCTAACCACTAGACTACCTACTGGTTACTGGCCCAACACTCTAACCACTAGTCTACCTGCTGGTTACTGGCCCAACACTCTAACCACTAGGCTACCTGCTGGTTACTGGCCCAACACTCTAACCACTAGGCTACCTGCTGGTTACTGGCCCAACACTCTAACCACTAGTCTACCTGCTGGCTACTAGTCCAACACTCTAACCACTAGGCTACCTCCTGGTTACTGGCCCAACACTCTAACCACTAGTCTACCTGCTGGTTACTAGTCCAACACTCTAACCACTAGACTACCTACTGGTTACTGGCCCAACACTCTAACCACTAGTCTACCTGCTGGTTACTAGTCCAACACTCTAACCACTAGTCTACCTGCTGGTTACTAGTCCAACACTCTAACCACTAGACTACCTACTGGTTCCTGGCCCAACACTCTAACCACTAGTCTACCTGCTGGTTACTGGCCCAACACTCTAACCACTAGGCTACCTGCTGGTTACTGGCCCAACACTCTAACCACTAGTCTACCTGCTGGCTACTAGTCCAACACTCTAACCACTAGGCTACCTCCTGGTTACTGGCCCAACACTCTAACCACTAGTCTACCTGCTGGTTACTAGTCCAACACTCTAACCACTAGACTACCTACTGGTTACTGGCCCAACACTCTAACCACTAGTCTACCTGCTGGTTACTAGTCCAACACTCTAACCACTAGACTACCTACTGGTTACTGGCCCAACACTCTAACCACTAGGCTACCTGCTGGTTACTGGCCCAACACTCTAACCACTAGACTACCTACTGGTTACTGGCCCAACACTCTAACCACTAGTCTACCTACTGGTTACTGGCCCAACACTCTAACCACTAGTCTACCTGCTGGTTACTAGTCCAACACTCTAACCACTAGTCTACCTGCTGGTTACTGGCCCAACACTCTAACCACTAGTCTACCTGCCGTGATATAGTCCAACACTCTAACCACTAGTCTACCTGCCGTGATATAGTCCAACACTCTAACCACTAGTCTACCTGCCGTGATATAGTCCAACACTCTAACCACTAGTCTACCTGCCGTGATATAGTCCAACACTCTAACCACTAGTCTACCTGCCGTGATATAGTCCAACACTCTAACCACTAGTCTACCTGCCGTGATATAGTCCAACACTCTAACCACTAGTCTACCTGCCGTGATATAGTCCAACACTCTAACCACTAGTCTACCTGCCGTGATATAGTCCAACACTCTAACCACTAGTCTACCTGCCGTGATATAGTCCAACACTCTAACCACTAGTCTACCTGCCGTGATATAGTCCAACACTCTAACCACTAGTCTACCTGCCGTGATATAGTCCAACACTCTAACCACTAGTCTACCTGCCGTGATATAGTCCAACACTCTAACCACTAGTCTACCTGCCGTGATATAGTCCAACACTCTAACCACTAGTCTACCTGCCGTGATATAGTCCAACACTCTAACCACTAGTCTACCTGCCGTGATATAGTCCAACACTCTAACCACTAGTCTACCTGCCGTGATATAGTCCAACACTCTAACCACTAGTCTACCTGCCGTGATATGGTCCAACACTCTAACCACTAGTCTACCTGCCGTGATATAGTCCAACACTCTAACCACTAGTCTACCTGCCGTGATATAGTCCAACACTCTAACCACTAGTCTACCTGCCGTGATATAGTCCAACACTCTAACCACTAGTCTACCTGCCGTGATATAGTCCAACACTCTAACCACTAGTCTACCTGCCGTGATATAGTCCAACACTCTAACCACTAGTCTACCTGCCGTGATATAGTCCAACACTCTAACCACTAGTCTACCTGCCGTGATATAGTCCAACACTCTAACCACTAGTCTACCTGCCGTGATATAGTCCAACACTCTAACCACTAGTCTACCTGCCGTGATATAGTCCAACACTCTAACCACTAGTCTACCTGCCGTGATATAGTCCAACACTCTAACCACTAGTCTACCTGCCGTGATATAGTCCAACACTCTAACCACTAGTCTACCTGCCGTGATATAGTCCAACACTCTAACCACTAGTCTACCTGCCGTGATATAGTCCAACACTCTAACCACTAGTCTACCTGCCGTGATATAGTCCAACACTCTAACCACTAGTCTACCTGCCGTGATATAGTCCAACACTCTAACCACTAGTCTACCTGCCGTGATATAGTCCAACACTCTAACCACTAGTCTACCTGCCGTGATATAGTCCAACACTCTAACCACTAGTCTACCTGCCGTGATATAGTCCAACACTCTAACCACTAGTCTACCTGCCGTGATATAGTCCAACACTCTAACCACTAGTCTACCTGCCGTGATATAGTCCAACACTCTAACCACTAGTCTACCTGCCGTGATATAGTCCAACACTCTAACCACTAGTCTACCTGCCGTGATATAGTCCAACACTCTAACCACTAGTCTACCTGCCGTGATATAGTCCAACACTCTAACCACTAGTCTACCTGCCGTGATATAGTCCAACACTCTAACCACTAGTCTACCTGCCGTGATATAGTCCAACACTCTAACCACTAGTCTACCTGCCGTGATATAGTCCAACACTCTAACCACTAGTCTACCTGCCGTGATATAGTCCAACACTCTAACCACTAGTCTACCTGCCGTGATATAGTCCAACACTCTAACCACTAGTCTACCTGCCGTGATATAGTCCAACACTCTAACCACTAGTCTACCTGCCGTGATATAGTCCAACACTCTAACCACTAGTCTACCTGCCGTGATATAGTCCAACACTCTAACCACTAGTCTACCTGCCGTGATATAGTCCAACACTCTAACCACTAGTCTACCTGCCGTGATATAGTCCAACACTCTAACCACTAGTCTACCTGCCGTGATATAGTCCAACACTCTAACCACTAGTCTACCTGCCGTGATATAGTCCAACACTCTAACCACTAGTCTACCTGCCGTGATATAGTCCAACACTCTAACCACTAGTCTACCTGCCGTGATATAGTCCAACACTCTAACCACTAGTCTACCTGCCGTGATATAGTCCAACACTCTAACCACTAGTCTACCTGCCGTGATATAGTCCAACACTCTAACCACTAGTCTACCTGCCGTGATATAGTCCAACACTCTAACCACTAGTCTACCTGCCGTGATATAGTCCAACACTCTAACCACTAGTCTACCTGCCGTGATATAGTCCAACACTCTAACCACTAGTCTACCTGCCGTGATATAGTCCAACACTCTAACCACTAGTCTACCTGCCGTGATATAGTCCAACACTCTAACCACTAGTCTACCTGCCGTGATATAGTCCAACACTCTAACCACTAGTCTACCTGCCGTGATATAGTCCAACACTCTAACCACTAGTCTACCTGCCGTGATATAGTCCAATAAGACATATTCAATTTGAAACAAACTCGACCATAAAAGATAAAAATAGAAATTAGACAAACAAAAAATATTTTATTTTGCATACTGTTATCCCCATGTTATTCCCATGCATCCAGAACCATCCTGTTTCTCTAAATCTGTAGAAGACAATAAGTAAATGTAAGTACTTTTCATCTCCCATTGTTTATCCTTACCCCTCCTCGCTCCCCCATCACGCCTGACTCCTCCCTCCCCCTCACACCTGACTCCTCCCTCCCCCTCACACCTGACTCCTCCCTCCCCCATCCCATCCCACCTGCCTCCTCCCCCTCACACCTGACTCCTCCCTCCCCCTCACACCTGACTCCTCCCTCCCCCATCACGCCTGACTCCTCATTCCTCCTCCCTATTATAAATACTGAGGCCTAAATATCAGCATGAAACCAACACATACAGATCAATATTCATTTTAACATCCAACTACTGTATTTTGACTGTTTCAAAACACAGGCATCTTTCAATAGTGCACTCTCTTGTTGACCTAAACGTTGACAGAGAGAAATTTCCCTGCTTACAAAACGCTCTCGTTTGACGTTTTCCCCTCCATAATGCTCTGTGTCAGATATGCATTCTGAAGTGCTGTTGTTATTGTACACTGTCTCAGATGTAAGAACAAACAAAGAGAGCTCTAGCTAGGTGTCACTGTAGACATGGCTTTTGGTCCCCCCCCCCACCCCCCCCCCCTCCGTGTCTGTCTCCTCCTATACCCTCCTCTGCTATGTGACACACTCTCTGTGATGGCTGTTCTCATTTTTTCCTCTTGCCTAGAAAGACAGAGGGAGAGGGAGAGGGAGAGGGAGAGGGAGAGGGAGAGGGAGAGGGAGAGGGAGAGGGAGAGGGAGAGGGAGAGGGAGAGAGGGAGAGAGAGAGAGAGAGAGAGAGAGAGAGAGAGAGAGAGAGAGAGAGAGAGAGAGAGAGAGAGAGAGAGAGAAAAAAACAACCTCCTAGCCCCAGCCCTCCTTTTGTAGGAAGCGGTGGTGATGGTATGTCAGATGTTCAGAATGTGTGGGGCATTGTCTGCCAGGATGTTGGATGGGGCTGGCAGCAAAAGGTGACTAATATGTTGGGATGTGAAGTTGATCTATTCATTCTCTTCCTGGGCAGCAACTGCTCTATCAACACAGGCAGAAATTACACAGAGAGGGAGAGAGACAGCTAGGGAGAGATAGAGAGGAGGGGGAGGGAGAAAGACAGCTAGGGAGAGATAGAGAGAAGGGGGAGGGAGAGAGACAGCTAGGGAGAGATAGAGATGAGGGGGAGGGGAGGGAGAGAGAGAGAGGAGGGGGGAGAGAGATAACTAGGGAGAGAGAGAGGAGGGGGAGGGAGAGACAGCTAGGGAGAGATAGAGAGGAGGTGGAGGGAGAGAGACAGTTGGGGAGAGATAGAGAGGAGGGGGAGGGAGAGAGACAGTTAGGGAGAGATAGAGAGGAGGGGGAGGGAGAGAGACAGCTAGGGAGAGATAGAGAGGAGGGGGAGGGAGAGAGACAGTTAATGGAGAGATAGAGAGGAGGGGGAGGGGAGGGGAGGGGAGAGAGACAGTTAGGGAGAGATAGAGAAGAGGGGGAGGGGAGGGGAGAGAGATAACTAGGGAGATAGAGGAGGGTGAGGGGAGAGAGAGAGAGAGAGGAGGGGGGAGAGAGAGAACTAGGGAGAGAGAGAGGAGGGGGAGGGAGAGACAGCTAGGGAGAGATAGAGAGGAGGTGGAGGGAGAGAGACAGTTGGGGCGAGATAGAGAGGAGGGGGAGGGAGAGAGACAGTTAGGGAGAGATAGAGAGGAGGGGGAGGGAGAGAGACAGCTAGGGAGAGATAGAGAGGAGGGGGAGGGAGAGAGACAGCTAGGGAGAGATAGAGATGAGGGGGAGGGGAGGGGAGAGAGAGAGGAGGGGAGAGAGAGAGAACTAGGGAGAGAGAGAGGAGGGGGAGGGAGAGACAGTGAGGGAGAGATAGAGAGGAGGTGGAGGGAGAGAGACCGTTGGGGAGAGATAGAGAGGAGGAGGAGGGAGAGAGACAGTTAGGGAGAAATAGAGAGGAGGGGGAGGGAGAGACACAGCTAGGGAGAGATAGAGAGGAGGGGGAGGGAGAGAGACAGTTAATGGAGAGATAGAGAGGAGGGGGAGGGGAGGGGAGGGGAGAGAGACAGTTAGGGATAGATAGAGAAGAGGGGGAGGGGAGGGGAGAGATAACTAGGGAGATAGAGGAGGGTGAGGGGAGAGAGAGAGAGAGAGATAGGAGGGGGAGGGGAGAGGAGAGAGAAAGAGGAGGGGGAGGGAGAGAGATAACTAGGGAGAGATAGAGAGGAGGGGGAGGGAGAGACCGCTAGGGAGAGATAGAGAGGAGGGAGAGGGGAGGGGAGAGAGACAGTTAGGTAGAGATAGAGAGGAGGGGGAGGGGAGGGGAGAGAGAGAGAGAACTAGGGAGAGAGAGAGCAGGGGGAGGGGAGAGAGAGAGAGAGGAGGGGGAGGGGAGGGGAGAGAGAAAGAGGAGGGGAGGGAGAGAGAGAACCAGGGAGAGATAGAGAGGAGGGGGAGGGAGAGAGACAGTTACGGAGAGATTGAGAGGAGGGGAGGGAGAGAGAGAACTAGGGAGAGATAGAGAGGAGGGGGAAGGGAAAGAGACAGTTAGGTAGAGATAGAGAGGAGGGGGAGGGGAAGAGAGAGAGAGAGAACTAGGGAGATAGAGAGGAGGGGGAGGGGAGAGATAGAGAGAAGGGGGAGGGAGAGAGAGAACTAGGGAGAGATAGAGGAGGGGGAGGGAAAGAGACAGTTAGGGAGAGACAGAGAGGAGGGGGGAGAGACAGCTAGGGAGAGATAGAGAGGAGGGGGAGACAGCTAGGAAGAGATAGAGAAGAGGGGGGGAGAGAGACAGTTAGTGAGAGATAGAGAGGAGGGGGAGGGAGAGAGACAGCTAGGGAGAGATGGAGAGGAGGGGGAGGGAGAGAAACAGCTAGGGAGAGATAGAGAGGAGGGGGAGGGAGAGAGACCGTTAGGGAGAGATATAGAGGAGGGTGAGGGAGGGAGAGAGACAGTTATGGAGAGATAGAGAGGAGGGGAGGGGAGAGCGAGAATTAGGGAGAGAGAGGGAGGGGGAGGGAGAGAGACAGTTAGGGAAAGACAGAGAGGAGGGCGGGCAGAGACAGCTAGGAATAGATAGAGAGTAGGGGGAGGGAGAGAGACAGCTAGGAAGGGATAGAGAGGAGGGGAGGGAGAGAGACAGCTAGGATGAGATAGAGAAGAGGGGGGGAGAGACAGCTAGGGAGAGATAGAGAGGAGGGGGCGGGAGAGAGACAGCTAGGATGAGATAGAGAAGAGGGGGGGAGAGACAGCTAGGGGGAGATATAGAGGAGGGGCAGCTAGGAAGAGATAGAGAGGAGGGTGAGGGGGACAAACATCTAGGGAGAGATAGAGAGGAGAGGGAGGGGAGGGGAGAGAGAAAACAAGGGAGAATATGAGAGGAGGGGGAGAGAGAGAGAAGAGAAGAGAGGGAAGGGGAGAGAGAACCAGGGAGAATAGGGGAGGAAGAGGAGGGAGAGAGAGAGAGAGAGAGAGAGAGAGAGAGGAGAGAAGGAGAGAGAGACAGCTAGGGAGAGAGAACCAGGGAGAATAGGAGAGGAGGGGGAGAGAGTGAGAGAGAGAGAGAGAGAGAGAGAGAGAGACAGAGAGAGGAGGGGGAGGGGATAGAGAGAACTAGGGAGAGAGTGAGGGGGGGGAGGGAGATAGACAGCTAGGGAGCGATAGAGAGGAGGGGAGGGGAGGGGAGAGAGAGAACTAGGGAGAATAGGAGAGGAGGGGGAGAGAGAGAGAGGAGGGGGAGGGAGAGACAGCTAGGGAGAGATAGAGAGGAGGTGGAGGGAGAGAGACAGTTGGGTAGAGATAGAGAGGAGGGGGAGGGAGAGAGACCGTTAGGGAGAAATAGAGAGGAGGGGGAGGGAGAGAGACAGCTAGGGAGAGATAGAGAGGAGGGGGAGGAAGAGAGACAGTTAATGGAGAGATAGAGAGGAGGGGGAGGGGAGGGGAGGGGAGGGGAGAGAGACAGTTAGGGAGAGATAGAGAAGAGGGGGAGGGGAGGGGAGAGAGAGAACTAGGGAGAGAGAGAGGAGGGTGAGGGGAGAGAGAGAGAGGGAGAGAGAGGAGGGGGAGGGGAGAGAGAGAGAGAGAGAACTAGGGAGAGAGATCAGGGGGAGGGGAGAGCGGGAGAGGAGGGGGAGGGGAGGGGGAGGGGAGGGGAGAGAGAAAGAGGAAGGGGAGGGAGAGACAGAACTAGGGAGAGATAGAGAGGAGGGGGAGGGAGAGAGACAGCTAGGGAGAGATAGAGAGGAGGGGAGGGGAGAGAGAGAACTAGGGAGAGATAGAGAGGAGGGGGAGGGGAGGGGAGGGGAGAGAGACAGTTAGGTAGAGATAGAGAGGAGGGGGAGGGGAGGGGAGAGAGAGAGAGAACTAGGGAGAGAGAGAGGAGGGGGAAGGGAGAGACAGAGTGGAGGGGGGTAGAGACAGCTAGCGAGAGATAGAGAGGAGGGGGGAGACAGCTAGGAAGAGATAGAGAAGAGGGGGGGAGAGACAGCTAGGGAGAGAAAGAGAGGAGGGGGAGACAGCTAGGAAGAGATAGAGAAGGGGGGGGCAGCTAGGAAGAGATAGAGAGGAGGGTGGGAAGAGACAGCTAGGAAGAAATAGAGAGGAGGGGGAGGGAGAGAGACAGCTAGGATGAGATAGAGAAGAGGGGGGAGAGACAGCTAGGGAGAGATATAGAGGAGGGTGAGGGGGACAAACATCTAGGGAGAGATAGAGAGGAGAGGGAGGGGAGGGGAGAGAGAAAACTAGAGAGAATATGAGAGGAGGGGGAGAGAGAGAGAGGAGAGGAGAGGGAGGGGGGAGAGAGAACCAGGGAGAATAGGCGAGGAAGGGGAGGGAGAGATAGAGAGGAGAGGAGGGGGGAGAGAGAACCAGGGAGAATAGGAGAGGAGGGGGAGGGAGTGAGAGAGAGAGAGAGAGAGAGAGAGAGAGAGGAGGGGGAGGGGAGAGAGAGAACTAGGGAGAGAGAGAGGAGGGGGAGGGAGATAGACAGCTAGGGAGAGATAGAGAGGAGGGGGAGGGGAGGGGAGAGAGAGAACTAGGGAGAATAGGTGAGGAGGGGGAGAGAGAGAGAGGAGGGGGAGGGAGAGACAGCTAGGGAGAGATAGAGAGGAGGTGGAGGGAGAGAGACAGTTGGGTAGAGATAGAGAGGAGGGGGAGGGAGAGAGACAGTTAGGGAGAGATAGAGAGGAGGGGGAGGGAGATAGACAGCTAGAGAGAGATAGAGAGGAGGGGGAGGGAGAGAGACAGCTAGGGAGAGATAGAAAGGAGGGGGTGGAGGAGAGACAGTTAATGGAGAGATAGAGAGGAGGGGGAGGTGAGGGGAGGGGAGGGGAGAGAGAGAACTAGGGAGAGAGAGAGGAGGGTGAGGGGAGAGAGAGAGAGAGAGAGAGGAGGGGGAGGGGAGGGGAGAGAGAAAGAGGAGGGGGAGGGAGAGAGAGAACTAGGGAGAGATAGAGAGGAGGGGGAGGGAGAGAGACCGCTAGGGAGAGATAGAGAGGAGGGGGAGGGGAGGGGAGAGAGACAGTTAGGTAGAGATAGAGAGGAGGGGGAGGGGAGGGGAGAGAGAGAGAGAACTAGGGAGAGAGAGAGCAGGGGGAGGGGAGAGAGAGAGAGGAGGGGGAGGGGAGAGAAGAGGAGGGGGAGGGGAGGGGAGAGAGAAAGAGGAGGGGGAGTGAGAGAGAGAACTAGGGAGAGATAGAGAGGAGGGGGAGGGAGAGAGACTGCTAGGGAGAGATAGAGAGGAGGGGGAGGGAGAGAGACAGTCAGGGAGACATAGAGAGGAGGGGAGGGGAGAGAGAGAACTAGGGAGAAATAGAGAGGAGGGGGAGGGGAGGGGAGAGAGAGAGAACTAGGGAGAGAGAGAGGAGGGGGAGGGAAAGAGACAGTTAGGGAGAGACAGAGTGGAGGGGGGGAGAGACAGCTAGGGAGAGATAGAGAGGAGGGGTGAGAGAGCTAGGAAGAGATAGAGAAGAGGGGGGAGAGACAGCTAGGGAGAGATAGAGAGGAGGGGGAGACAGCTAGGAAGAGATAGAGAAGAAGGGGGAGAGAGACAGTTAGTGAGAGATAGAGAGGAGGGAGAGGGAGAGAGACAGCTAGGGAGAGATAGAGAGGAGGGGGAGGAAGAGAGACAGTTAGGGAGAGATAGAGAGGAGGGGGGGAGAGAGACAGCTAGGGAGAGATAGAGAGGAGGGGGAGGGAGAGAAACAGCTAGGGAGAGATATAGAGGAGGGGGAGGGAGAGAGACAGTTAGGGAGAGATAGAGAGGAGGGGAGGGGAGAGAGAGAACTAGGGAGAGAGAGAGGAGGGGGAGGAAGAGAGACAGTTAGGGAAAGACAGAGAGGAGGGGGGCAGAGACAGCTAGGAATAGATAGAGAGTATGGGGAGGGAGAGAGACAGCTAGGAAGAGATAGAGAGGAGGGGGCGGGAGAGAGACAGCTAGGATGAGATAGAGAAGAGGGGGGAGAGACAGCTTGGGAGAGATATAGAGGAGGGGCAGCTAGGAAGAGATAGAGAGGAGGGGGAGGGGGACAAACATCTAGGGAGAGATAGAGAGGAGAGGGAGGGGAGGGGAGAGAGAAAACTAGGGAGAATATGAGAGGAGGGGGAGAGAGAGAGAGGAGAGGAGAGGGAGGGGGAGAGAGAACCAGGGAGAATAGGGGAGGAAGGGGAGGGAGGGAGAGAGAGAGAGAGAGAGGAGAGAGGGAGGGAGAGACAGCTAGAGAGAGATAGAGAGGAGAGGAGGGGGGAGAGAGAACCAGGGAGAATAGGAGAGGAGGGGGAGGGGGAGAGAGTGAGAGAGAGAGAGAGAGGAGGGGGAGGGGAGAGAGAGAACTAGGGAGAATAGGAGAGGAGGGGGAGAGAGAGAGAGGAGAGGGAGGGAGAGAACTGGGGAGAGAGAGAGGAGGGGAGGGAGATAGACAGCTAGGGAGAGATAGATAGGAGGGGGAGGGGAGGGGAGAGAGAGAACTAGGGAGAATAGGAGAGGAGGGGGAGAGAGAGAGGAGAGGGAGGGAGAGAAGCAGGGACAATAGGAGAGGAGGAGGAGGGGGAGAAACATCTAGGGAGAGATAGAGAGGAGGGGAGGTGGGTGGAGAACGAGGGAGAATAGGAGAGGAGGGGGAGGGGGAGAGAGAGAGAGAGAGAGAGAGAGAGAGAGAGAGAGAGAGAGAGAGGAGAGGGAGGGAGGGAGAGACAGCTAGGGTGAGATAGAGAGACAGCTAGGGAGAGATCAAATCAAATCAAATCAAAGTTTATTTGTCACGTGCACCGAATACAACAGGTGTAGTAGACCTTACAGTTAAATGCTGAATACAACAGGTGTAGTAGACCTCACAGTGAAATGCTGAATACAACAGGTGTAGTAGACCTTACAGTTAAATGCAGGCTCTAACCAATAGTGCGTAGGAGTGTGTGTGTGTGTGTGTGTGTGTAGGTAAGTAAAGAAATAAAACAACAGTAAAAATACATTTGAAAAAACAGTAGCAAGGCTCTATACAGACACCTGTTAGTAGCAAGGCTCTATACAGACACCTGTTAGTCAGGCTGATTGAGGTACTATGTACATGTGGGTCTCTGACCTCCTCCCTACAGGCTCTCTCGTCGATGTCGGTGATACGGATGTTGTGTTGTCAGCAAACTTAATGCTGGTTTTGGAGTCGTGCCTGGCCATGCAGTCGTGGGTGAACAGGGAGTACAGGAGGGGACTGAGCACGCACCCATGGGCTCCAGTGTTGAGGATCAGCGTGCCATATGTGTTGCTATTTACCCTCACCACCTGGGGGCGGCCTGTCAGGAAGTCCAGGATCCAGTTGCAGAGGGAGGTGTTTAGTCCCCAGATCCTTAGCTTGGTGATGAGCTTTGAGGGCACTATGGTGTTGAACGCTGAGCTGTAGTCAATGAACAGGTGGGAAAGGGCAGTGTGGCGTGCAATAGTGTGGATCTGTTTGGGCGGTATGCAAATTGGAGTGGGTCTAGAGTTTCTGGGATAATGGTGTTGATGTGAGCCATTACCAACCTTTCAAAGCACTTCATGGCTACGGACGTGAGTGCTACGGGTCTGTGGTCATTTAGGCAGGTTGCCTTTGTGTTCTTGGGCACAGGGACTATGGTGGTCTGCTTGAAGCATGGTGATATTACCGACTCAATCAGGGGACTTGTTGAAAATGTCAGTGAAGACACCTGCCAGTTGGTCAGCACATGCCTGGAGCACACGTCCTGGTAATCCATTTGACCCCACAGCCTTGTGTATGTTGACCTGTTTTAAGGTCTTACTCACGTCGGCTACGGAGAGCGTGATCACACAGTCGTCCGGAACAGCTGATGCTCTCATGCATGCCTCAGTGTTGCTTGCCTCGAAGCGAGCATAGAAGTGATTTAGCTCGTCTGGTAGGCTCGTGTCACTGGGCAGCTCGCGGCTGGGCTTCCCTTTGTAGTCTGTAATAGTTTGCAAGCCCTGCCACATTCAACGAGCGTCGGTGCCGGTGTAGTACGATTCAAGCCCTGTATTGACGCTTTGCCTGTTTGATGGTTTGTCGCAGGGCATAGCGGGATTTCTTGTAAGCACTTTGAAAAGTGGCAGCTCTACCTTTTAGCTCAGTGCGAATGTTGCCTGTAGTCCATGGCTTCTGGTTGAGGTATGTACGTCCAGACACTGTGGGGACGACGTCCTCGATGCGCTTATTGATGAAGCCAGTGACTGATGTGGTGTATTCCTCAATGTCATCGGAAGAATCCCAGAACATATTCCAGTCTGTGATAGCAAAACAGTCCTGTAGTTTAGCATCTGCTTCATCTGATTATTTTTTTATAGACAGAGTCACTGGTGCTTCCTGCTTTAATATTTGCTTGTAAGCAGGAATCAGGAGGATAGAGTTTAGGTCAGATTTACCAAATGGAGGGCGAGGGATAGCTTTCCGTAGGAAAGATTATAGTTTGATTACATTTTAGGGTATCTGAGGAGTAAA